>NC_056732.1:1802941080-1803033580 GCF_019279795.1 Protopterus annectens
TTCTGGGGAAGTATATATGCTCATTGGCATGTGATAACATGGCATCCAGGAACTGGTGTAGTACCCTGGATGCTGATGCCTGTGAGATACCCATTATATCCCCAGTTGGCTTTTGAAAGGTACCTGTGGCCAGTATTATGAAGCTTACACATACCTTTGTGTCCACTGGGATGGGCTCCCCTCTGTTGTTTCTTGTTCTCAGGCGTGGCCGGCACAGCTCCACTATTTGCTGTAAAGTGTCCCTATCCACCCTGTAACGCTCTACTATCTCCAGGTCTTGTAGCCCCTGGTAGGTGACCCTTGGTCTGAACACTCTCCTTCTCCTCTGAGGCCTACGGTAGTTGTCGGCACCCTCCTCCTCAACTCCGTCTGTCTCTAACACATGCTGATGGATCCGCGACCCGTGGCACCCAACATATACATTTTAAAAGTTCCCCGTGTGTTTACACCTGTAGTGCGGTGTTTGGGAAAACACGTCTGTGTGTTGTGTGCATTCACACTTTATACTATTGTGCTGTGCACCCGGTGATGTCATAGGGTGTGTCTGTGCGGCCGTATCTGAGGGCTATCTTCCGTGTTTTTCCATTGGCACTGCAACGCTGTTGCCTTTGGTGTTACATTACTCTTGCCTGCATTGGATTAGCTGTCAACCTTACCTTACTGTTTCTGCACATTGTGCCTATTATTTCCTGCCTTGCATCCTGCAGAGCCCTGTCATGTGTAGTTTCTGGGACATGGCATATTGTGCATTTTGTCTGCCGCCACCGTTATGCTGCCTGTCTACTTGGCTCTGCTGTGTCAATTCTTCACTCTTTGCAATCTGCTACCTCCCCTACTTTCTTTGCATTCATATGCCTCCCCTATCCCGTTTTGCAGGTTTCTGCATGCAGAGTTGTCAGCTGCCGCCAGTTGGCCTTCGTGGGTTGATTAGTGTTGATTGCTCATTACTAGTCCAATTATACTGCTTCCGCATTTCCTCATATTCTCAGCATCACCTTCCTGCATCCGTTGTTGTTGACGGGGCGGGCGTCACATGACTGGGTTGAGGGAACGTAGTCATCCTCGTGCACATGCATCTCTGCGCGCATTGTGTGCTCTCAGCTCAACTATTTCCCCCACACGCCAGTCCTGCTGCTGTGATGTGCAATGTACCGCCCATGTTTGCTGGGCTCCAATATGCTTCCTCCTACAGTGGCACACCCCTCTGCAGTAGACATGTATTCCCTCTGATCCACTCCTCGGTGCATTACCGCTGTGCCGTTTGGTACAGCCTGCATGGCGGGGTTTCGCGATTCAGCATTATCTGCCTCACTTGCATGGCATTGACTACTAATTCATAGTTATCGCGCCGAAGACTGACGCGACTCCTTGGCAACCCTTGCACCGTGGATTTGGCTTTCCATGCATACCATCATGTATTGTGGCTGTGATGCTGATTTGTGTTACACTGCTCTTTTATGACATCGTCATATTATTTCATTGTTTAGCACCTTCCGCGGACATGTCCTGGGGTTCTGCTGCGTGTTTCTGTGGACATACCATTTATGTCATTATTTACATTTTGTGCATGTTTTCTTTTGACATTCTCTGTGTCTTTTACCATTGGCATGTGGCAACAGTGTGATACCTGACGTTGACAGCCTTCCGTTACTCCTATGTCATGTTTGGGTAAATGTAAACTGTTTTTTTTGGTTTACATTGCCGTGCCCTTATGCTACGCCTGCGCTACTTCGTGGATCTCTATATGCCTTAATTTGCATGGTGCAACACCGCACATGGGATGTTTAGCATACCTACGCCGGAGGCGGCGCAGATCCGGCGCACGCCAGTAGTGCACGTGGAATTGGATCGTACCTGAATCGCTCGGTGGCCATCTTTGGTGTTGTAACGCCTACGCTATGCGTCCGCCTGGCGCATTGTTCATGAATCCTGGGGAGTGTCTCTTCATGCCAGTCTTTCCTTATAACCAAGGTGCTCAATAATTTGTTCTTACATCAGTCCACTTCCACTCATCTTCCTTCCTTTATCGCTTCACCTCAAAATTTTGGTGAGAAGATTCTACGTACTTTAGATTTGCATAGACAGCTCAGATATTATCTGGATAAAACTAAAAATGTTAGGAGGTCTGAGCAGCTTTCTGTTTCAAATTGGGATTTAGTTATTTCTAAGCAAACAATCTCCTATTGGATTTCTAAGGCCATTTCATTTTGTTATTCTTTTCTTGGTAAGCAGAATTCATCTTCAGTTCATGCTCATTCTATCAGAGTTGTAACCCTTTCTTCAAGGGTCTGGATGTTTGATCCTTTTTGAAACCTGCTACTTGGTCTTCTGTAGATACTTTTATTAACCACTACAAGTTAGATGAAGTGCCGATAGACAAAGTTAGATTTGCTAGGATCCTCCTTCAAGCTTTTTTTGTTGACTGATCTTTGCTTGCTTCCTCCTCCCATCCTCTACAGTATTTGCTGTACTCTCCCTTTAGTACGGAATATTGCATCAGTGATAAGGAAAAAGAAAGTACAGTTATGTAAGAACTTACCATAACAATATTAAATGCTATACTTTTCAGTGTTGCAGTATTCATTTCCCCCATCACAATGGAGGTGATTCTCAAGTTATTCACTCCCCTATAAGCAATGACCAGGTGATATTCTACCTGGGGTGCAGGGACTTGAAGGATATAATGACATTGTGGATCCTGGCATCTGAGAGGCAGCTGTTACTCCGTCTTTGTTCAGCTTGGTGAGTGGGAAATCTGTGTGTCTAAATATGGAGTCACAAATAATCAAAATGTTGCCAGGTAAACTGTCCTAGTCTTATTGCCTTAAGGGATTCTGCATTCTAGTTGCATGGTCCCATTTTGTGGTTGTGTTTCCTGTATTGTCACAGTGAGCCGTATATTGTTTAAGAGCTGCTGATGCTGGTTAGCAAGCAGGAGGTAGGTCAGAGGATCTAGGCTTGAAATCTAGTCTTAGGGATTTTAGGAAGTTTGGGTAGAAATTTCTTAGCAATCAGCATAAGACAGTTTTGTGTTTTGCAGTATGTGGATGTTGCACAGATGTGGATGGGGATAACATACTGTCCCATTCACTGCATACAACTTGCTGAGGGGAAGATGCATCCTGCTGAGTTAAGTGTTTACACCTCTCACAGACAGAGTCCTTTGGATTAAGTAAAAGTTCATTTTCAGTCAGCATGAAGCAGTTCTTACAGTGCCTTAAGATTCCATGAGCTATAAGACCGGCAGTATAAGGGAAGGTTTAGTCTGTTGTCACTCCATGATAACCAGTCCTGTTGAGTAATAAACATAGCTAAGAAGCTGAAGAAGGGCTGGGGGAATAATACAGGAGGGAAGGTTGTTGGATTAGTGATGAGATCACAGAAAATGTATGCAGCTCAGCTTAGATGGTACTTAGGCTTTACAGAACAGCACAACTAACAGGAAGTTCCTGCAACTCATCACAAACCATTTAGACAAATCAAAAATGGAAATTAGCTCAAAGGAGTTAGAAGAAGGTACCCTTTCAGTAATACAGAGAAGAAATAATTGTTTGCATACACTTCCTGCTATAGAAAGCACAGCTGTGCAAGTAAACTAACCATAATAGTAGATATTTGAATGATCACTGCTGCAACAACTTAAGCTATATGGGTTATATCCTACATAGGTTATAACAGCCAGCCAGCTTCTAAAGCTTCAAAGCGCCTTCCATGTGCCCAAACCATTAGTCAGATTGAGCTGAGATGACTAAAAAGACTGGTTTGGGCACAAAGACCTTCAGAGATTTCAAGTCAACTGAGAAAGGTAGGGTAAGCCTTGACAGGACTTTGGATGAAAAAGAAAAAATACATGTCCATACCCTGATATAAAAAACACAGCAAAAACAAGGGGACAGATGAAGTGAGTGGCTACTTACATAACTGTTCTATGGTCTTCATATTGCTAAGCTATTTGGGTAGACTGACATAGATTGAAACAACTGGAAGCTGGAAGGGGAAGGGTTCAAGGGCCACTAGAGAATGATATTAGGAAAGCCTGTTCTAGGACCGGAAAATTAATCTAGTTTATAATGCTTTGCAGAAGTATGCACAGAGAACCAATTTGCCACTTTTAGAATACTTCTGGAGTCCAACCATTTCTAAAAGCCAGAGATGAAGCCAACACACTGATAAAATGAGCCTTGGCCTTGCCTGGAATAATTTTGTCGTGGTGGGGAAAAAAAGGAAATAAACTGAGACAAACATTTACAAATAGTCTGCTTTGACACAGGTTGTCCGTTCTTCCTACGTTCATAAGAAATGAACAACTTATTGGAAGTTCTGAAAGATTTTGTTATGTCATGATGTCTGAGTTGTCTGTGGACATTCAAGGTGTGCAAGTATCACTTCTCCCTCATTTTTGGATTCTGGAAAGAAAACAGGAGAGTGAGTGTTTGGCTTAAAGTAAACTAGGGATTCCACTTTAGGCATAAAGGAAGGATTAGTTCTCAAAGAAATCCTGTCTCTGTGAAAAATGACATCAGGGTGACCCACATTAAAAGCTTGCAACTCAAATACTGTTTTTGCAGAGGCTAGAGCAATAAGTGAAACTGTTTTCCAGGTTAAGAACTTCAACTTCAGATGAGCTGGTTCAAATGGAGCAAGTGTTAGCTTCTCTAACACAAAATTAATGTCCCGAGGAGGAGCCACAAGTTTTCTGGGAGGCTTCTTACCTAGTACCTCTTTCAAAAACATTTTTACAAGAGAATGCATTAAAAAAGGGGAATCCATGTGCAGACAAGATAAAATGGTCAACAAATGAAATTGCTAGGGGAGTGTGACAGGCCATAGGTTAGTAAATCACACAAATATTGTATGGGTGCTGGTTGTCTTGTTGGCACCAACTAGAAAATATTTTCTTTTTGTTTATGTATGATTTTCTAGAAGCATTGTTTCTTGCCTCTACTGGTACCTGCTGTACATCCTCAAAAAACAGCAGCCTTAAAAGGATTGAGACCTTATTATCCAGGCAGTCAGTTGTAGTTGTTTGGGGTCAGGATGTATCAACCCCCCCCCCCATTCTTGTGTGAGTAAATCCAGGCTATGAGGAACCTTGTGGTAATTCCATCTGGCCAATACCAAAAGAAAGGACAACCACTGTTGTCTAGGTCAAAAGTGAGTCACCACTATGATCTTTTGGGATTCCTTATGAATCTTCAAAAGTATCCTAGATATTTAGTGGAAAGAGTGGGACAACATAAAGGAAAATTCTTGTCCAAGTAAAACAAAAGGCATCTGTCTTCGACATCTTTTTGGATGCAGTTCAGGAATAGCATTTTGCCAGTTGATTGTATAGAGAAGAGGCAAAAAGATCAGCCTGAGGGGTTCCCCACAAATGGATCAAATCTTGCCCTGAACTAGTTTCCATTCACGAGGGTCTGCCTTTATCCTTTTCAAATGTCTGCCACAAAATTTTGCTCTGACAAAATGTGAAATGCCTGTAGACTGAGACTGTGCTGTAAAGTTATATCCCATGGTAACATGGCTAGTCTATAAAGGGGGTAAGATCTGGTTCCATCTTGCTTATGTACCACATCACTGTGATATTGTCTGCAACTACCTGAAGAGGTCCTGAAGACCGCAGATGATTCAGACAGTTAGCAGCCTTTACAAGAGCTGATCTCTTTTATCTTTATGTGCTTTTGTCTTCTTTCTTGTCCCAGAAACCTTGCACTTTTATTTCCCTTGACACTGCTCCTCAGGCAAAATCTGAGATATCTGCTGTGACTGACTGTTTTGGAACAGGACAGGGGAAGAGGAGACCTGGATTCAGGGATATTTGATGGCTCCAACAAGTCATCTCCTTTTCCACAAACTCCTAACCTGGAATTTGAAAAGACAACGGGTGTTGGTGCTAGCACCAAAGAGACTTCAGATGCCATTGTAGCTTTCTAATGTGAAGTCTTGGAAGAGATATGAGAATCATGAATGCCATGAGACCTAGAATCCTGATATATTCCTTCACAGTGACCAAAGTCTGAGTGGAAAAACATTAAGAATATATCTAAATATAGATCTGTTTTTTTCCTATAGAAGAAAAGTTCTTTGCACTGAGGTGTTCAGAGGCACCTCAGAAACACAATCCTGTGTGATGGAGTCAAAAAAGACTTTTAAATATTCTCTTGGAATCTCAGCCTGTGTAGGTGATCTCTTGCCCTATAAAGATAAGCAAGTAATCTAAATGTGGAAAATATAGATGCCCTGTTGCTTGCAGTGGGCTTTGACAGGAGCTAGATACTTTGTGAGCACTCATGGAGCAGTGAATATTCCAAAGGGTAAGGCAGAGAACTGATAATGTGATCAAGACACATAAAACTTCAAGAAACGGCTGAAACCTGGATAAATAGGAATATGACAATATACAACTTTTAAATCTAAGGTTACTAAAACCTCAAATGATTGAGAAGAGGTAACAAGTTGTAAAGTGACAGCATTTTCAACTTGGGCACTATCACAAACTGATTCAAGATAGAAAAGTCCAGTACTTGTCTGTTTAAAGCTGGGAAGGACAAACTGCTTATGTTACCCCTAAGACAGCATGTGATGTAGGACAGAGGGAAGAGAAAAGTTTGAACTGATGGATGAGGAGGAATCCTCTAGAAAAGAGGAATTTCCTCCCACTGTCATCTATACCCAAGCTGGATCAGCTTCAGACCCATTTGTCTGAAACAATCTGTTGCCAAACAGAAAAATGGAGATTCAGACTTTCTGGAAGGGGTAAAGGACTGCCAATGTTTGAGATGAGGAGGGACAAGATCTCTTAAATACTCAATCTGCCTTATTTGACTGCCTGTTGTTCTGGGGAGTTCCAGTTTTCTTTTTTGTAACTAACTTAGTATTACTTTTTAAATGTCTGCTACCTAGGAACTTGTCAAAGATTTCTGCTGACACTATTTATTTTATTTCTTGCTAAAACTGGACAAGGAAGCAGAAAATCTTTTGGAAAATTTAGAGAAGGAGAGCTGAAAAAGTTGACAGATTCTTAAAATTAGCTTACTTTTCACATTCTCTGTCCAAAGGAGAATTCAAAATCTCACTTTTGACATCTTCTGGGAGGTTTTGAAAACGCAACCAGGCAAACCTTAGCACAGCACCAGTGTCAACAGCTCTGGAAACAGTATGTACAGTCAAACAACTTCAGACAATGAGTAGTAACCCAAGAAACACAAAACAACTAGACTATACAAAACAGATGTTTTCATCATAAGAGGAATCTACAATTAAAACATTCTTCATACTTTCATTTTTAGTCAGTATAAACTTTAACATATGAACCTGTCAATGGCCTCTAGCTGACTAAATTTGCAGATGACTGCAAATTAGGAGCTGTCATTGAATCCCCTATGAACACAAATGTTTTCAGGAAAGAGTGACACAAACAAACAGCTGGTGACAGAGCCATGGACTAAAACTAAATGCCAAAAAATGCATAACAGTATCCTAAAGGAAGTCATCCATCCCTGGTAACTAGCATATTGACAACACACCCCTAAGAGTTGACCCAGTAGTCAGAGACTTGGAGACACATATAGACAATAATCTAGCCTTTGGCCATCATGTGTCTACAGTGGTGATGAAGTTCTTTTATGGATGTTGTGCAACTTATAAAGAAAGATATGGTATCTAAGTCCAAGAAAGTCATTATTCCACAGTATTCGGCATTCATCAGACCTATCATTGAGTACAATTCCCCCTTTGGTGTATACCCAACCAGGCATATCCAACAACTGGAATGTCCACAGAGGTTCTTCTCTAAAAGAATATATGGTGTAAGTAACATATCCTCTGCAGACTGCCTCAAGGCCCTGTCTCTGTATTCTGTCTTCTACAGGCTGTTAAGGGAGGGGAACATCTATGACTGGTATACAAGGCATTGTCAGACCTCACACTGATAGACCTCCTGCATATCTACAAAACAAGCAATACCAGAATTACACCTTCTAAAGACTTAAACCTTGCTTGTGACATTAATAGGACCTACTGAAGAGACAGGTATGGATTCCAGAAACTACTCCTTTTCTGGAACAGGCTTCTAATTCATGTGAAGCAGAGTTCCTCCTTAACCCAATTCAAGTGTAACTTGGACAGTTGGATTGGGAGTAGGAAATTCATCCCTGGTTTGGTACATATTTCTAATGGACACAGGCAGCCTGTAAATGCTTCATTTCAGATGCATGGCTAGGCTTAAAAAGGACCTTGTGGTAGTTAGCCTAGTAAACGCCTATGAACCTGAAATTTCAGAATTCAAAGAAAAACAGCTGCAAAGCATACACTTTCCCCAAACTTATCAATAGCTTTACCAGCTTTGTCAGAAGGGGAAGGATTAGAATTAACAAAAATACTTGGAAGCAGCTGGATTAACTAAAGCTGTAGCTGGTGGGTCAGGTCTGAGATTCATGTATAAAAACTTGAAAAACTATGGAACTTTGTGCATTCTATCCTTTTTCTTAAAGACTGCAGGTTGGCTGTCAGGTGAAACCACAGGCTGTGGCAAACACTTTCCCCACTGCTGACAGCACTGGGAGTATGGCTGAAGATTCTGTGAATTATTTATGGAAATATTTTCAGAGAAAGTGAATTCTCACAGGGAGATTCAGATAACATACTATCCTCAGAATTTGAATCAGAAACCTGAGGAAAAAAACCTGCATCTGTCCCTTCACATTCCCCTAAAGATTCAACGTCTTTAAACTCTTCAGGGAAGGAAAGAGAAATCATTTTCCTTTTACCAGAAACCACTTTACAAGAAAGGTCTAGGGCCTGTACAAGACTCTGAGCCAAGCCAAATAAATTACTCTTGTCCAAAGAAACTCACACAGGAAAAGTTAAGTGTTTAGTTTTGTCTCACTCTGAAAGGAACGTTGGAGCAAACATACCTATTATTGCCAGCAAAAGATTCCTTGTGGATGAGCACAGCATTCTGGCTACAGAAGGATATGTTCCCTGCCCCTTCTCCCATGGTTGACAAATGTGTATCTCCTTTGTCTACAAAGGGGACCCCAACAGCTGCAGAAAATATCATTAAAGATGAGAGGTCTCAGAAAACAACCTGGAGTTGTGGCAAATTACCAGCCTGTTGTAATAGCAAAGGCTGCTTAGTTAACTTTTTCTTTTTGTGGCTGGAAAAAGGCCCAGTTGAGGGACTGGATGTTTGTTACATGGTCAAGTGAAAACTTATGCCTGTTTCCTGGGGACATTTAGGTACTATGGTAAGCAAAACAGGAAAGTATCAAAAAAAGTCACTTTTTCCTACAGACAGCACAATAAAAAGCACTTTAAACACTCTTCCAGATCCCCAAAGTAAAATAAACATGTTTCTCTACAGAAAAATAAATTTTAAACAATTTTAACAACTTTTTACCACAAAATTAAAAAAGTGTGCTCCCATTTATAAGTACATAAAAGTCATGTGACTTTCAATAAAATACTTTTCTGCAGCTTTAAAGTACTTGTTTTTTTAGTTTAAACAAATAAAAAAGTAATGTGCAAAGTTTTTTTCTCAAAAAGAAAGTTATCTGCCCATCAGTGGAACAGCATTAACTGACCATCGATCCTTGAAAGCCTGTTAAGGAGCACACTTTTCATAGCAGGATAGCTCAGAAGGGCTTGGCATCAAAATCAGTCTTTTTTGTAAGCTCAGCTCATGTTGACTAATGGTTTGAGTGCATGGAGGGTGTCCTGAAGCTTTGAAAGTTGGCCAGCTGTTATATCCTATATAGGATAAAACCCATATAGCTTAGATTACTACAGCAGTGATAGAACATCTACTGCTACTACAAAGCTGCACTCGGTGCAGCTCCACACAGTAAATACTAAACAAGGAAACAAAAGAAACAATGAAACTAGGTCAAATATGATCTCTTAAGTTCTCTAGGAGACCTAGGACTTGCAACAATTACCCTGTTTCTCACTTAGATCAATCACTTTTTGAGATAAGATGGTCTCAACCTCTGTGCAAACAGATTTGCTCAAGGTAGAAAATAAAATGATAAAAAATAGTATCAGGCACTGCATAAAGCAGATACTGTAGATTTTAAAAGGAATATGGAACAAAGGGGTAAACCTCCTAGGTAGTACATTAGGTTAAACTTTTCACTTTCAGATTTAAAATGTATTAACAGGACCACTATGAATGTTGGTTTAGAATTAGCCCTAAACACTAAATAAAATGTTAGGCTGTGCTAAAATTAATAGCAATTAAAATGAAACTAAGGAACAAGAGGACCAGTCAGCAAAACAGATCTGTAACAAGCCAAAGGTTTTCAGACACTGAAAATCAGCAGCAAATAACTTACTCTCACAAAAGCTAAGTACTACAAATCTAACAGGCCCCAAACCTGGCTGAACAAACTGATTTAGGTAAAGAATAATGCACCTACAGAAAAATGCCTCAAAAACATTTCTAGTAACAGAAATATCAGAACAAAAAATGTGCAATGTAGTAAATTTCTTTCCTGATGTACAGACTCAAAAAGAAATGTTCACTTTCAGATTTAAAATGGATCCACTATGAATACTGGTTTAGAACTTGCCACATATTTTGCATTAATTATATACAAGTGTAAGCAGTAAGGATGGAGATAACTTACTTGTGATCCCCAGCTCCTGGCAGTTTCCTCACAGGCTATTTTTGCCTCCTGTACTCCACAAAGACCAATTTTGATTAAAAACGAGAATCGCTCCTCAACATCTCTACTGCATTCAGTCACTACTTTCTGCATCATTTTTCTCACATTTGACAGACATAATTCCACAGGTTCTTTGTTCTGTTCATCCTTTTTAAGAGATGAAGAAATGCATAAATGTTACAACACTGGTACAAAGGACCATATATGCCAATAAATGTAGTAACATCTATACACAGATGCTTGAGAGAAAAGCTAGGCACATCAAATGATAGCTTAATAAGTCCACAATAGTGTAGCGACTGCAATGTTTCTGTCTCACAGATTCATAGATATTCTAAGACCACTGAATCCTACCACTCTTCACACATTGCAAGTACACTCCCTCAGGTAGTACCTGCTTTCTCTAGGAGGGCTATGTCAGTCAGTCCCAGAGTAAATTTGTGGATATCCATCCAGTCATCTAGTTTGTTCACAGGAAGATAGGAGTCACACTGCTTAACATGTAAGGGATGTTTTTTCCAGATGTTTGGGAGGTGCTGTGTTGTACACCTGTGTCTGCTGTGCTTCATTTATCTGTTGGTAAAGATTTAGGTCCCTGGATGTAGTCTTGGTGGAAGTACTGAACTTGTGGAGAAACTGGCATTCACACATAATCAGGTCTAATTTTGCTGTAAGCAAGTCAGAGCACTCCTCTCATATGTCTGTAAGACACTGTACTAAAGGAATAGAGCTTCCAGCCTCACTTGGTAACTTGGGAACTTTAGGCTTTTGATCTTTTTAGTTAAAAAAGCCTTTGGAGTCTTTCTATCTGCTTGATATGTTTAGTGAGATACATTCTAAAATGAACATTCTACTTGAAAACTAGCCTGATCAATGCCAAGTACAAGGTAGTGACTACCTCCTTAGACCATGACAATATTCCTTTTGGCTTTGGATAGGCTAAATAAAAGGATTTATTGAAAGGAATGGAGCTATCTACCCAAATACCTAGATAACTGACTACATTTTCATTTTGCAGTGGAGTACTTTCTACGCAGTAGGAGGAAGGGAGGGGTTGACTATTAAAAGTAATACTGCTACATTTTTTAGCATTTATTTAGAACCCATTTTTGTATAATAAGGGTTTACTAAGCAGAGTTAATTCTGGAGGGTTTGGTGTCATAGGGTTACTTAACAACAATCCCCAGTCTGCAAACATCTTCAGACTTTGTTAGCCAGAGGTTATGGATTTTGTTAGCCAAAGGTCTTGGCTTGGAGATCTGAGAAATAAACACAGCACATGATTTTCACACTTTCTGATGAAGCAACTGCACCTGGCACTGTGTTGTTTCTGTCTTCGAGCCAGTTTGCTATCCATCTTATAACACACAGGTTGATTTTTAAAGCATTTAGCTTCTGTATGATACCAGAACATGGAATGGTATTGAAGGCCTTGGCCAGGTTAAAATAAGAGGTGTGCACTGCACAGCTACCATCTACAGCCTCCATAACCCTTTTGAAGGCATTGACTAGATTAAATAAATAGGCTCTACCCTGCACAAAGTCAAAATGTTGGAGCCAAGTCTAACAAAATTATTGATATTACAATTTATGAAGTCTGTTGTAATACATTTCATAGCTTTGCAGATGAGACTTCTCAGGCTGACAGGGTTGTAATTACTTGAGTCAGTTGTAAGGCCACCTTTATGGAGAAGCATCACTACTGCAGTGCACCACTCATCAGGAACACACCCAGTATGTGAAACCTAGGGTAAAAAAATTGAGGAGTGTGTCTGCAAAGGGTTAAATCTATTAAACAGCCAGCTGTATTGGAAGGTCATGTGAATGAAGTACTTTTGGTCTTGGTTAGCACTTTCAGTAAATTATATTATGTTAGTATATGACAATTCAGGATAGTGCCTAATGATCCAAAAAAGTTCAGCAGTAAAAATCATCAAATAATGAAAGCTAGCTGCTTCAAATCAAACTATATTAATGCTTTCTAAAACTGTATAAAATTCTAGTGATATTCACTGCTGAATACTGTTAAACAAAAAAAACTGTAATTTTTAACCAATAAAAAGTTTAGTGGAAAAGTGTTTTGCAAAAACTGTAATAAAGTCCGTAAAAATGTTGGCTTATGATCCACAGACATGATCCCCAAAGCAGAACACCAGTCTGCAGAAAAGGCTGGGCAAAGGTGTTTAGTTCAGGAAAATATAACTGCAAGAGGGGAAACTGACCATGCTGCTTCAAGCATAAGAGTGCAGAACTGATGAGTCACACATATATGTGGTTGTACTGAATGCACGGATGTCTAAAGATGTGCCAAAACTTCATATAAATGGATAAAAAAAAATTGCTGTTACTCAGAAAGAAAGGTTAAGTAAAATAAACAAGGGGCCCTCTATAATTACAGTAATGATGGCAGGAGCTACGCAACCTGAATACCACCCCCACCACAACCATGTGGCACACAGACAGACAATACCTGTACTACTACCACTTATAATTCAGTACACTCATAGTGCAGTAACATCGTGCTATATATTGGATGACCGTGTACATAATGGATAAGTTATGCAGCACATGCTGTGATACAGATATAGATGCTGCATGTGGATATTCCAACCCACTACAGATCAAAATTAATGACACTAGCCAGTATGGTAACACCCTTTTTAATTTCTCTGTCTTTTGGGTTTCTAATACCATGACGAGAATAGTCCCCATTCCTAAGTCAAAGTATGATTAACGTTCATAAAATTAGTATTGTTTCAGTCTTTCACGTTAGCCAGATGTGCTCTTTGCTTCACCTGCAATGTGAAAGTAGGGAGTTGTGGTGGCAAGTCAGTTTAGAAGCAGGAAAGAAACCAGGCATGAATGATTTTCTTTCCATAACATCACTACTAAAACTTAGAGCTAATAAAATTTGATGTAGTAACAACTTTGTACACTAGAGGGCGATGGATAATTATTTTTACCTATTACTACTGATTACAAACATCAATGTAAAATAATAATGCTTTAGTAAATAATTTTAAACAATAGTTTTATGAATATAAGTAAAATATCATATTAGAAAGAGCTGTAACTAGTTTTTATAAAACATCAATGAGTTATATGGATTAACAAAACTCATTAGTCTATATGAATATTAATGAACTTATCAGTTACGTGATTTGTTAAATTTAAATTGATGAGTGTGTTTTTATTGGTTTTTAGGTTTTAATTAAAGTATTTAAGCATCAGTTGGGTAGGAAGCATTCATCTGATGAAGTCCTATGTTGTCAGGACGAAAACGCGATTTTGTATGTGGAATAGAAAAGCGTTAATGGTGTATTGAGATTTTGCCAATAAACTGAGTGGAGCTGCAACTGGGTTCTTGTCTTGACTCTGGGCATTCGTTTTCGAGTTTATCAAAATTAATGACACTAGCCAGTATGGTAACACCCTTTTTAATTTCTCTGTCTTTTGGGTTTCTAATACCATGACGAGAATAGTCCCCATTCCTAAGTCAAAGTATGATTAACGTTCATAAAATTAGCATTGTTTCAGTCTTTCATGTTAGCCAGATGTGCTATGTGCTTCACCTGCAATGTGTCTAGTAATGACTCCTTCTGCAATTCATATGGAGTTACATGTATTGATAACATATCTAAGTACTGCTGTAAATTCTTTTTTTATAAGGCCCATTGGTCCTTCTACTATTGGAACTGTCTGGGTATCCTTCTTCCAGCATTGCTCTTGTTTCTGCTGGCACATCCTGGTATTTTATGATGGTGTCTCTCTCTATACATAAGATACTATCGTCACTGGGTGTATCAATTTCAATGGTCAATGCTACTTTTGTCTTCTTTTCATGGACTACAATATCTGGTTTTCTTACACCTATATTTTGATCTGTTGGTAATGGGTGATTACTTGTGATATAAACTTCATTTTCTGTAATGCTTTGTGGCTCATGTTTCAAGTGTTTTTCAACTACTTCAGTATTACAATGTTTGCACAATCCCTAATGCAACAGTTTTGCCACATTATTATGCCTTTCAGTACACAGTCCTTCTGCCATTAGTACATCACAACCAGCAACAAGATGTGCGACTGTTTCCAGTTCTGTTTTACAGAACCTATATTTGCCTGTTTCTCCCACATGTTTAATGGAATGTGTAAACCTGCGTGTAAGTAGTCCACTATCTTGGGCCGCCAATATTAACGGTTCAGCCTTTGGTTTAAATTCACCTCTCCTTAACCATTCCTGCATTGAATCCTGATCAACATGAGGTTATTACAAGAGTTTTCGATAGTTGCAACTATATATATGCATTTTCACGTTTCTTGCCTTTTTATCTAATCTTTCACCTTATATTCTTTCCTTTGTTTTTTTGCTACATTCAGTTGCTGCCTGATTTTTATCTACTTCTGGTTTGATTTCCATTCCCAGTTGATGTGGATACGCTTCTGCTGAACTATGCAGGGAAGTCATCTTAGACTTACTCTCCTGGTGTTTCAAAACTTTCACTAAATGTGTGTCTTGTGAGGTCAGCAGATGTATATGCAGTCCCATGACTGCAGATCTACACATGCAATCAATTTCGAGGAGGTCCACACCTCCTTCAGAATGAGGAATATATAGTCTTGGTATACACTGATTTTTATAAATCATTTTATGATCATGAAGCATCCTTGTTTTCCTGTCCAAATTAACCAGCTCTGTTTGGGGCCAGTCAATCCCCCCAAAAACTGTAAGCTAGGACAGGAAGAGCAAATTGGTTTATGACTTGAAGTTTATTCCTAGATGTCAGTGCTGTTTTCAGCAGAATATTCCTTACTAAGTTTAATTCACATTTGTTCATGATTTATTGTTGATCTTTCATCAGTTCCCAAATATTTATATATTCCCTCTTGCTCAAGTTCTTTTATAATCCATTCTTGTCCCAAACTGATGTTTTCTTGGTGCTGCAGCTTTCCTGCTTTAAAGGTTGCTTTTGCATTTCTCAAGACCCTATGACATTCTTATGTCATATGAAAAAGTTTTTACCACTTGCAGTTGTAGTTGTGCTTTCAGTTCCTAATCTGATGAATTATACAGCTTTAAATCCTCTCCAAAAAGAAGATAAGTCTTTACACTTTTTGTTTTCTGGAAGCCAAATTGTAGCCTTGACCAAATCTGTTAAGTAGACAGCATAACGGGTTAAGGGCAAGACAAAAGAGCAGCAGTGGCACAGTCACCCTGGAATACTCCCTTTGAATTTTTATCCATGGGATAATTATTTGTCCTTTAGCATGGCTTGACTGCAAAGTGGTTTACCACTGTTTCATGGTCACTGCAATCATTGTAGGGTGTTTCCAATACATTTTAAGACTTTTATCCACGAATGTGAGATACTGTCAAATGCTTTTTCATAGTCTATCCATGCCATACTTGGATTCTTCCTCTTTTTACAGTTTGCCATTATGACTTTATTTAGCAACAAATGCTACCTTTTTTTTCTATTACCATGATCGAGTTTTCTTTTAAGTTACTATAAACTCTGTATGCATCAATTCCATTGTATAGTTTTATTCGTTATTGTCAGAAGGCAAGTTATTGGTCTATAATTTTTAGGATAGCTTGCAAATTCATTCTTAAGTAATAGCATTGTTTTTCCTGTTAACCAGGTTGATGTCTGTTCAGAGTGCCTATACAAATAGTTCTTACTCATGGCTAAATCTGCATGTAAAGATTTTTATACTTTTAGCCAGAAGTTAGGTACTGCATCTGGCCCTGGGGTTTATCAATTCAAATATTTTCTTAACTTTGTTTCAATATCTCTGGCCATTACTTCATCCCATTTCATACCTTGTACATCTGAATTTCTTATTCTTTTTTTTTTACTTCTTCTACCATTTAGCATCTTTGTTATGTTCCACAGGATCTTCATAGATATTTTTCCAAAATGTATCTATTTCTTCTTTTTTTGGTGATGTTTAATTCCTTTTAACTTGTTTCCCAATTCTCTATAAAACTTTTTGGGGTCATCAACAAATTGCTTATTTTGTACTTTTCTTTATATTTATCTGCATATCTTCTAAGTTTTTTTGACTGTGCAGATATTTTTAGACTATTATTTGTGATGGTGCACAATGGTTACTGGTCTGTCCTGATACTGCACATTGCTTTTATCATGTCTATATTTCTGAGTATTTTTGTTGATCTGTTCCCTCTTCTATACTCTTCTAATAGTGACATCTCTTGTCTTAATTGCTTTATAGTTTTCTCTGTTCGATACTTCCAGGACAGTATTCAATTTCTCCCTTTCATTTCCCTTACTGCCCTGCGTTTTTGTGATAAGATTATGTGTTATTAACTTAGCTGCACAGTAATATATCCCATTTACTTCTGTTATATCGCATGAATCTCTATAAGCAGTCCTAATTACTATATTCATTTGTTTAATCAAGCTTCTAATGTTTTGAGTTTATTGACGTTCTGTAGTCTACGTTCTGTAGTCTATTGCTTTCATTGATCCTAATATGTCTGTCCATATTTACTAAATCAAGCAAACTTCTCTTAGATCATTTTCTTTTAAACTGAATGCACATTCTTTGTTCTCTATTTCCTGAGGGCATTTTATAGAATGTTCCAGAGCATCTTCCTGTGCCAAATTCTCTTCAGTTTCATCCTGTGTCATCCATTCTTCTTTCATATGGGAACTTACTGGCCTGTCACTCCACAGCATTGACACAGTTTCCTGTTCCTTCCCTTGCTGTGCAACTCCAACTGAATTTTTGTACTGGTTTCCTATGGAAGGCTCCAAAGTATCTTCACATGGCAACTGATCAGATTTTTCCCACTCCACTGGTTTCTCCTTAATTTGGTGATCCCTTGCTCTATCCTGCTGTGATGTTATCAGAGTTAGGTTTTCTACAGTAAATCCTTCACTTCACAGGTAATCCATAACCTCAATTTCTATTTCTTTAATTTCTCCATTACTAATCCTCTTTTCTACTTTTCCTCTTTGTTTCTTATATTTTGTATTGTAAAGGTTTCCATATACAGATGCCTTTGCCTGTATTTCTCCACAAATGTCTTTCTTTTTGTATTGGTTAATTTTGCTTTCTCCTTTGAATAAATATTGCACCATATTAAATCTCTTTTTCTTTGTCATGTCCATATTTCTTCAGATGTCTTCTGCTCCTCCTGTTTCTCCTTACTTGGGGGACTCTTTGTTCCATCATGCTGTGATATACACTAAATTCTTCACTTCACAGGTATTCTATAACTTCAACTTCTATTGTTTTAACTTCTACTTTACTAATCTTCTGTTCTATGTTCCCTCATTGTGATCTTAATTTTTGGATTGTGAAATGTTCCATATCTGGATGTCTTTGCCTGTATTTCTCTTTGAATATCTTTGGGGTGGCTTTTTTTATTCCTTAATTTGGCTATCTCCTTTGCATAAATACTGCACCATATCGGATCTCTCTTTCGCTCTCATGTCCATATTTTCAAAATTCTCTAAATGTTGTTGTTTGTAATTTTGCACTTCCTCAGTCGCTTCTTTTTCCAAATGGTCCAAGGTTTCTTGGTCTATATATTATTTTTTCATAAATCTGTCATATTAATGAACACAATTATTTATTTGAAGTTTCTGACAGTTTTTCTTGTGCAACTATTTTTCTTTCCTCTAATTTCTCTCTTAATCTTTTTGTATATCTTCTGTCTGAAAATTCTAGGCTTCTTGCATAATAGTAAAAATACATAATTTCTTTCTTATCCTGAATACTCCACTCTAGTGTCTTTATGTGTATTTTTGGTCTATTAATTTTTTGCAAATTTTTTGGACTACTACTTCCTTCTACAACAGGGGGGTCATCCTGCCACACTGGGCCCAGCCTAGCTCCAGTGTAGGAATGTATCCATATCTTGAGGATTCTACACTGTCATTTTTTCCAGTCCTAGCAGCAGTAAGCCTACCAGGACTGGACACTTTCTTATCCTGTGTTTTGTACACCAAGCTATCATTTTTTTATTGTTAAACCTACTTCTGTTCATGATATATGTTATATAAAATACAGTCTATATATCAGTGTTGTCTTGATGAGATTTTGTGAAAAGCAGGGACCACCTCATGAAAGTACTTACCAAGACTTGAGGATGAATTTAATTACAGCAATATTACTCTCCTTTTCTTGCTGATTTATCATCTCTCCATTCGAACCAGTGTCTCAAAGGACATGTGATGGGCATGTTGGAGTTTATCAGCAAAAAAGCTCCGTGATACCTTTCTAGAATATGACAGCAAAAGTAGAGGACATATTCTACATGCCCAGTACCATGGCTGAGATGGTACCACTGACATATGGCTTTCACTGCATCCCCCATATACCTGGCATTACAGGAGTCCCAGATTGTATACATGTAATAATAAGGCCACCTAGCATGGATGACACCCTAACATACTATAAAAGGCATGAGTTTCATTCAGCTGACATACAGATGGTGTGAAGCAAACATGGGTAAATCTGCATGTCACATATATGGGCAGTACACATGACACCAATGCCAACACCAGGCTGGCAAGTGCACTGTATCACACATTCCAAAATGGAGCATACACAAACATGCTTGGTAGGTGTTAAAGTGTATCCTGTCAGTGAGGAGACCAAAAACTTAAGCAGAGAAGCTGTAAGCATAACACACCAACAGCCCAGCAATATCAGTGAGTGATGTGTATCCCCTTAATGATGTGCTTCCACTGTCTGGATGTTTCCAATGTGCACCTCAGTATGAGTGCTAGAAAAAAATCAGCATGGTTCTGCCATGCTGCACACTGCATAATATAATACACACTAGCTACAGCAGCACTGCAGTCTGGTTTGGACCAACCACCAGATAAAGATGTGCACTGGTAATGGCTGGGATGCAGATGAAAATAACAGGGTGTTGATTCAGGACATGCGTGTGTGCGTGTGTATGTGCATGCATGTGTGTGTGCGTGTGTGTGCGTATGTGTGTGCGTGTGCATGTGTGTGGTGTGTGTGTGTGCATGTGTGTGTGCGTGTGTGCATGTGTGTGTGCATGCATGTGCATACATGCCTGTGTGTGTGCATGTGTGTGGTATATACTGCTGCATAGTGCTCCTCAAACTTCAACATACACAAAATATCACCGGCATACTACAAAGAGACCACAGAGGACCAACTCACATCTCTAAATTCATACAAAAATCTATATGCAGAGACACTCCATTCACCATATAAACTGTAGATGTTCAGGGTTCAGACAGGCAAGGTATTATTTTCCTGATGTTAATCCATTTCAAGTGGCCCAAAGTGATAAAGCCCTGACTTTGATCCAGGGAACTTGAGTTTGGACAGTGACTCATGTGCTTGCTAGAGCTGGCAGTGGTTGGGGCAGAATTGACAAAGCACTGAATACTTGCCTTTTTAAGGGGGAGAGGAAGGTATGATTTATTTTATTTTATTTACATTTTGTTGACCAGCTTGGCTCCAGTAGGCTAATGCCCTCTGTTCAATGAGACTCAAGATGGTCTTCATATAGACAGGGTATTAGTAGGAAACTACCCCTACCCTCTTCGATAAGTGCTGTGGGTTCTTTTACATTAACTTGATCTACCACCACTTCAGGCATATGGGGTCCCAGTTTAATGTCTCATCTGAAGGATGTCATACTGAAGAGTACAGCACACCCCCAGTGTAAGTATTCAAAAATTAATCCAACTATCTAGTGCACGAACAGAACCTACAGCCTTATAATCTTCTAGCACCAAAAATACTGAGACCGCAAAAGATGTGCTGTTGAAGACTGGATATCTAAGCTGTGTTGAGCGGCTGAGTAGGACTGGAAGCACATCTGCTCTTTGGCCCAGCATGGACCACTTTCCAGGCACCTCATTTTTTGCTAGCATAGCCTCACATGGGTGATGCCAGTACACAAGGTGTAAGGCCTAAACCTGAACAAACCCAACCATTATGAACAGCAGTGGCAGTTCTGAGGTCCACTTCTCATGTACCCTAAATACTTGAATAGGGCACTCACAGCCCCAAACTGGTAGGGTATAATAAGTGCTGGATTACAATCCTGCTGAAAAAATCTTCCAGATAAAGCTAATAAAGGTCACAGAGAGAACAGCATCACTTCTGTACATCACATGTTTGGATGCCACAGCCCACATGTGTGTGCTGGCCTCACAGCCTGAACTATGCACATCAACATCTGACACAGTGCCAAGTCTGGGCAGATGTCTAGTGTTTTTTGATACAGTATTCCTACCAGTGTTGCTGTTGTCTAGGCAGCATATCAGCAGGATGGTGTGCAGTGTATCTGTTACTCTCTAACACAGTTTTAATTCACAATGTGCAGTGCACATTAAGGTGACCATGCCCACAAACCTGTGTCTACAGGGCTCCTAGACATAAATGGTGACCTGACAGATTGCTGGTAATTAGCAAGTAGAACACTGAAACAACATGCCTCCCAGGAGTGTTAAATCTCCACAACTAGTGTGCATCACTCACTATATGTCTGGTGCCCTATGGGGATTCAGCAGGCTGTACATAACCCCTGATACACAGTACACAAGAGACTCTGTATGTTGCTAAAAGGCAAGCTGATCCCAGGAAGCTTAATTATGATATATCTGTGCAGCCAACATTTACTTGTACAAGTGGATAAGTATAGTGCCCTGCCAGCTATTCACCATGGTGACATGCCTAACCAATGCCCACTCCACACTTTCCAATCAGCAGCCTCTCAACTGTTGGATGTGCATACTGTCCTATGAAGTATTACCATGTTCAGTTAATTTACCACCTAAGGCACCTACGTGAGCTGTATCATAACCATCAGTAAGCTTCTTACATGCACAGTCAATTTCTGAGTTTTAACACAACAACAAACAGGACCAACACTGAGGTAAACCACTACTGGAGAAATAGGAATTTCAAAATTAAGAACAAAAAACTCCAGCTGCTGGAAATGCTGAACAGATCTATGGTAGTAGTTTATTCAAAAAGCAATAAAACAACAAAGCTTTCAGGGTTGTTCCCTTTTTAACTGAAGAAGGGCATTAGCCTGAAAGATGGGTTCCTATTAAGTGATCGAAGATGCATTCTTTCAAATGCGTCTTGATCGAACTTAAAAGAACAAAAAGGCAAAATAGTGAAGTGGCTTTTAAGTGAATTCTTTCCCTGGGGAAGAATTCACTTGGCCACTTCTGTTACTTTGCCGTTTTCGGCACTGTAGTATGATCTCGTAGTTGGTATATCTAAGTAGAGGGGGTGTGGGGGGCACAGCCCCCCACTTTATGTATTGTTTTAAAGTTTTTTTTTTTTGGAACAGAGATTTTTCTCCCTTGGAAAAAATCACTGTTCTGAGCTTTCAAGATTGTAATCTTTCGCTTACATAGGGTCGATTAATCATCGTTTGCTTTTTTAAGCATTCAGTTCTTAAATATAGCCCCTGAAAGCATTGTGGTTTTATTGTTTTTTGAATAAACTACTACAGAAGACCTGCTCAGCATTTCCAGCAGCTAGAGTTTTTTGTTCTTGAGCTTTAACACACTCTGGATGTAATGTTTTAGCTCCTGCTGCACTCAGACATTAACCAGCCCCGCCATCTGTTGGAATTAAGTTCTGGCATGGTGTCCACCCACTAACTACTGCATATGCCTCCATTACTACCACTTAAGATTAGGAATTTCACATAAATGTCGACAGAATTAAGAAGGTGCTGCTTTCCTCTTCATTAAATCTCACGTTCCTCTTTTGGTAATTATTATGTTACACTTGATGCACAGGCATATAATATTACTAAACTTAGGGTTATGCATGTTTTGGATCACTGGTATGAACAAGTGTTTGTACAGGGGTACTACTTGTTACATGCTATAATTCTGATCATTTATCTAAGTTCAAGTCTACATCACTGCTCTGCAACATGTGCACAAAACATACCTATTTATCATAACAATCAATCTGAAAAGCAAGCCCATCCTCATTAACATAAGGGCTAATGCCATCAGGCATTAGCAAAGTTCCATGTCTGACAATTTCCAAGGCTACCAAGTCCTTCTCCTTCACCCATAGTGCATCATAGTGCATCACTTGGGCCCTTCCTCTTCAGATATCTGGTACGTTGCTCAAAAGGGCAAAAGTCACAAAAGTCTACACTAAGCCAGTAAAAAGAGGAGGGAAGGAGGGCAGCTATATTAAAAAGGATGGGTCTGCTCATCCAGATGAACTTACATGTCTGGTATTAGGAGTTCCATCCAAGTTAGCAGTAAGGCAGTGTTTCAAGATATTATTTTTGGGCAGTCTCATTCTCATGGGGACATACCTCCAGTTCAAAATTCACTCAGGAAGTCCAAATGAGGGTATGAGACCAAACAAAAACAAACCAACGATAGTTCAGTGGTGAAATAATGCGTGAACACAAAGAAGTAAAAAACAGGTGATTTAATAACGCTTATATCCAAGGAAGTACGTTTTCGAGTATCTTCATCAGAAATACAAACATCAGTGCATTGAAAAGTACACTCCTTATATACATAGCTAATTAATTGAATCAAATCAATTAGATTAATTGATTCACTGTTAAAAAACCTCTCATAGTTGAAAAAGTTAAAATACAAAATATTTTAATTCATTTAATAAATAAATAAATATTCACAGATGTTATTTTAATCGATGTTATTTTGAATGTGCTTAATAAACCTAATATTTTAAAAAACATGTTGAATAAAAAACTTTAAAAGCATGCCAGTGTATTGAAAGTTGTTTGCCTTGGAATGGTGTACTATCACCATCTAGTGGACAAATGAATATTCACAACTTAGCAGCCCTTGACTTTAAAACAGGAACAATAGAAAGCATATCATTCAAACCAGGTTCTTTCATGGCATCCAAAATTATTTGCCAATACAATTCCCTGTACTCCAGTCTTGCTTCCCACATGCCACCCCTGATTTCTTTAGGTACTACCTCCAGAACAAAAAAATGAAAAACAGAACCACTACAAGTTTGAGAATGACAGAATAATGCATTATTTAAATTGCTTTTTCTCATCTCATAATAATGCTCGTAAATTCTAGATTTTAATTTCCTTTCTGTTTTCCCTACATAAAAAGAAAAACAGGAGTGGCATGTGGCAATGTATACAACACCCTGTGTGTTGCAGTTTGCAAATTGTAAACTTGAAATGGTTCTATTTCTACTGGGAATTGAAAGGCTGGACCCCATTTTTATGTATTGGCATTGGGAACAAGTACCACACTTGTATGTACCTGTTCTATGGGTTTGACCATCATTTTTATTAAGTCCCCCAAACTCAAAAATATTTTTAAGATTCGTATCTCTTCTGTATATAAATTTGAGGGACTGCTTTTTTATATGTTCCAAATCTGTAATTTCCCTAAACCTATCCCATTCTTTGTGTATCACTTTTTTAAGTACTACAGAATCACCCGTATAGTCCATGACATATGCATTTGAAAAATTATTAGTTGCTCCTGATTAAACAGGTTTAATTGAACTACCTAATTCATCCTGCCCCAAAATAGGGGCAAATCTTGCCTTCCTACCTTCAAGTACCACATTATAGACTTCTTCTAGCAAATAGGTTGGGTATCCCCTTTCCTTGAACATATTCAAAATGTATTCACTATCTTCATAAAAATCACTTTCTTCTGATGTCATTCTACTCGTCCGGATCAATTGCCCCTTCAGAATGTTTCTCTTTTGACCAAATGGGTGTCCACTAGAGAAATGAAGATAGGAATTTGAAAAGGTGGGCTTCCTATATATCTTAGAAATGAAGTGGTCATCACACTTACTTAGTAGAACGTCTAAATAAATACATTCATCATAGTTAATGCTATATGTGAAGTCCAAAAAGGTTGTAGTATTTTTTATATAATCTAAGAATTCATAAAACCTTTCCACCGTGTCAATCCAAAAAATGACAATATCGTCAAGAAAACGTTTGTAAAAAAACCCAACAATTAGTGAATTCACATTGATTTATAAATAAAATCTCCCACCATGAAAGTATAATATTAGCATATGTGGGGGAACATTTAGCCCCCATGGCTACCCCTCTCTCCTGCCTAAAAAATTCTCCTTGGAAGTACATAAAATTATTTTTAAGAACTATTTCCATTAAAAAAATACAGGACCTAAATACATCAACAGAAAAACGTCCATGGTGTGCCATACTTTCCTCAAGCCATAAAAGCCCTATATCGTGAGGAATTGATCCAAATAGGTCCACAATATCCAGGGTAATAAAAATAATATTCTTGGAAAAAAGATCAGTCTTTACTTGCCTTAAAAAATCCCAAGAATCCCTTAACACAGTTATACCTTGATTGGATATTTCCTTTAGTTTTACATCAATGTATTTTGCTAAAGGGGTTGTAATGGAACCTTCAGAAGAAACAATGAGTCTCAAAGGGGGGTCCTTGTGATCCTTGTGAACTTTCGGGATTCCAAATACAGATGGAACCCTAGGATTCTGATTGGTTAGGAAATTATAGGTGTCTACATCAGTCGAACCTTCCAATAATAAATCATTAAGTAGTAAATTTATTTTTGCTTTGGAAATATTTATTTCATTAATGGAAGCTTTAGAATAGTGGAAAGTCTTTTGTAAACTTTCTTTCATCTTGGACTCATATAAAATAGCATCCATTAAAACCGCACCTCCCCCTTTGTCAGGTTGCATAATTCTAATGGTTTTGTTACCCTTCAAAAATTCCAGTAATTGTTGTTCTTTTTTAGATAAATTTGAAACCACATAATGTGAACTCACAGTATTCACTCTTTGTCCATCTCTTTTGGTTTGACATACCTCCAGTTACTATAGCCCCAAAGGAGGACTAGACCTACATATAACATATACTTTACACAGACTTGTGAAAGTATTTACTGAAGTTCCCCAAGCTGCTACACAGATACTATACAGGTTTGCACTGCAGAAAAGTGCTTGAGATGTAATCACTGCTCTGGTATGTTTTCATGGCAGAATGTAATACAGTAAGTCTGTCACTTTGGCTCAGTGGTAGTTACTAGGCATGTGGCCCAAAATAGACCTTTAGGAGCCTAGACCCATTTCGCAATTACTCTAGAGCACTGTCTGTTTAGGTGATTTGCGCAGAATCACACAATAGGCAAATGGAAGCTAACAGAGTCAAATCCTAGCCTACAAGAATCATTTCAATAACAGCTTATAGTTTTAATCATGTGCACCAACTAACAGAGGATACTTTATATCCAGGCTTCATTTTAGAAAAGGTGATGGGTAGCTAAGGATGTTTTGTAATAGATTTGGTTGTATCCATATAGAATAGGTGCTGCCTGTGTACCTCCATATAACATCCCCTGTTAGAGTAGCTGGGAAAGAAGACTGCTGAATATACAGATTGACCGAGATTAACATCAGTAACTATTTTAGGTATGAAAGGCTTAGCATGTATGACTCTTATCCTTGCAAAGGACTGTGTAAGAAGCATGTACTGACAGCACTGAAAACTTATAAATTCTTCAGGCTGACTTGACAGGACACAGGAATAAAAGTATACAGGATAAGAAGGTACAGTTGGGTAAGTTGCACTTAGCATAATATTAGATGTTCAAAATAATCACTGCTGCAGTAGCCTTTAGCTATATGGATTATATCCTGTCAAAGATATAACAGCCAGCCAATCCTCCAAAGGCTCTGACATCCCCCCACACATGCATCCAGACTGCTGCAGCTCAAGCTGCAAAGGGAGAAAACAAGAACCTGGGTGCTAAAAACCCTCAGGACTTTCTTGCCCCACAAAAGGGGCAGTGTCTACTGCCCCTCCCCAAAAAACATAACAATTAGGAACCCATAACTTTAATGAAAAGCATAACTATGTACAGAAAAAAGTGGGGGTGGGTGGAGGAAGGGTGCTGCTATTGTTTACTGGTATGGTAACTGCACATACACAACATACATCAGTGCTGCAGTCACCTTTAGCTATATAAGTAGGTTACCATAGTTTATTCAGCCTGGGAGGAGGAATGATTAGGACCCAAGAGTCCCTGGAGATTGGTCCTAGCAAAGCCTGTTCTGGACCCAGAGAAGGAATCCAGTGTGTAATGCTTTGTAAAAGCATGCCCAGATGACCATGTAGCTGCCTCTAGAATGCTTCTAGAGACCACCCTTTTCCAGTATGCCATCTAAGAAGACAAGGCTATAGTAAAATGTGCCTTGGTCCTGTGTAGAAGTAATTTTACCATGACGAGAACTGCAATAAGCAATAGCAAGGGACAATCATCAGGAAATGGTCTGTTTTGAAGCAGGTCGCCCTTTCTTTGTCACATCGTAAGAGATTAACAGTTGTTCAGCTTTCCTAAAGGACTTAGTTCTGTCAAAATAATACCCGAGTTGTTGGTAGATGTCCAGAATATGAATAATCCTTTCTCCCTGATGTTTAGGTTCAGGGCAAAAAATGGGAAACTGATGGCATGATTCAAAGAAAACAAACAACTTTTGGCATGAATGAGGAATTTGCTCTTACAGAAACCCTATGTCACACACAATGACAGTATGCAACTCAGATACTCACCTTGCAGATGTCAGAGCAATTAGCAAAACTCAAAACTATCCTCCAAGTTTTGAACTGTAATTCAGCATGATGAGCTGATTCAAATGGAGACAAAATTAACTTTTCCAGCATAAAGCTGAGATCACAAGTAGGTGCCACCTGTTTCCTAGGTGGTCTTACATGTAAAACCCCTTTCAAAAACTGCTTGACAAAGAAAGTGTAGGATTCATGGACAGACATGTTGAAATGTCCAATAAATTAACCTTAGAGGAATAATAAAGGCCATATAAGAATAACTCACACAAATACTTAAGAACCAGTTGCACATAATCACAGAATGGGCCCTGGTTATTAGTGTGGTAAAAACTAGTAAATCTTTTCCATATAGCAACATACGCTTTTCTAGTAGTGGGCTTTTGTCCCTCCTTTAGTACCTGCTGAACATCCTCTAGTGCAGTGTGCCTAAAGAATAGCAAAACTGTATAATCCAGGCAGCCAGCTGGAGTTGTTTCAGGTTGGGGGGGGTTTCAAACTCACTTGTCTTGTGTGAGTAGATACAATCTGTGAGGAAGTTTGTGGTAATTGCCCTTGGTCAATTCCATAAGAAGGGAGTCACCATAATGATCTTTGGAGAGTCTTTCTGAATCTTCAGAATTACTCTGGATATTATGGAATAGGTAGAAATGTGCACAGGAATATTTCTGTACAAAGGAATGAAAAAAACATCTGTTTTCCATGCATGCCTACAAGGAGCCCTGGTTCAGAATTTGTCTTGTTGTCTGTTTTGAAAGAAAGAGAATAGATCTAGTTAAGGTGTTCATTAGTTTCCATTCATGAGGGTCTGCCCTGGACCTGCTCAACATGTTTGCCTCAACACTTTGTTCTAACAGAAAAGTAAGAAGCCTGGACAGTTAAACAATACTTCAGAGTGACTTCCTAAGATGCCATAGCCAGCCTACAAATAGGGTAAGACCTGGTGCTACCCCTTTGTTTAGATACCATATTATGGTGGTGTTATCTGTAATCACCTGCAGAGGTCCCAGGGACCACAGATAATGATATGATAAAGATATGGGTTGGGAGAGTGGCCTAATGGTTAAGGTGTTTGCCTTACAAACACAAAGTGCAGGGTTTGAGTCTCACAAGGGATAATTGGCTAAGCTTAAAATGGCTCGCAAGGGCAGTTAGCTTAGTACTAATCTATGTTATCATGAATAGCTTCTATGGCATGGAACACAGCTAACATCTTTTTCATATCTAGCTCAATATCTGAGTTGTTTGGCTTCTGCTATATACCTACAATCAACTGTATTACTAGCTGAATTAAGTACAAATGTGCAGTGTTAAAGATTGTACTGCATTTTATTTTTCTGTCTAATTGTTTCATTGAATATTGCGGTCTATGCCTCTCTGTAGTTATTTATTTTTCTATTTAATTGTTTCATTGAATACTGTGGTCTCTCTCTCTCTCTCTCTCTCTCTCTCTCTCTCTCTCTCTGCAGTTAGTTTGGGCTATTGTGCTTAACTTCATTGATATTCAGTGTTAAAATCTTAGCCTAGAGGGTTTCTCTGTATTTATAAGTGTTAGTCACATATCTTTGAATTTATTACTGCTCAATATCTGAGTTGTTTGGCTTCTGCTACATACCTACAATCAATTGCATTACTAGCTGACTTAAGTACAAACTTGTAGTGTTAAATATTGTACTGCATTTTATTTTTCTGTCTAATTGTTTCATTGAATATTGTGGTCTGTGTCTCTCTGTAGTCATTTTTCTATTTAATTGTTTCATAGAATACTGTGGTCTCTCTCTCTCTCTCTCTCTCTCTCTCTCTCTCTCTCTCTTTCTTTTTCTCTCTGCAGTTAGGTTGGGCTTTTGTGTTTCACTTCATTGATATTCAGTGTTAAACTCTTAGCCTAGAGGGGTTTTCTGTATTTATAACTGTTAGTCACATATCTTTGAATTTATTACTGCTCAATATCTAAGTTGTTTGCCTTCTGCTACATACCTACAATCAACTGCATTACTAACTGAGTTAAGAACAAACTTGTAGTGTTAAAGATTGTACTGCATTGGCATTGTATCTTTCTGTCTGATTGTTTCATTGAATATTGTGGTCTGTGTCTCTCTGTAGTTATTGATTTTTCTATTTAATTGTTACATAGAATACTGTGGTCTCTCTCTCTCTCTCTCTCTCTCTCTCTCTCTCTCTCTCTCTCAGCAGTTAGTTTCCTGCCCTCTCTCCCTGTTTTTGTTTTGGTATTAATCTTGGTGGCTTTGGAATTGCCTGCCCCTTCTGTAAATTTGTGTTTGAACACTCCTCCTGGGTCTATCTCATGTGCTCACTCAACTGAGTACAGTGAGATCATATTTTGACTTCAGACATTCCTACCAGTCCCATCTGTTCAGCTCCCTCCCAGCTCTATTCTAGTCTAGTGTCACTAGCTCATTCTACCTAATACAGAGAGAACATTTGTGGAAGGCAAGCCACTTAGGTCCTTAATTTTGAATTATCTTCTGTTTCTCATTTCTTCCTTTCCACTTTACAAAAAAAATTAAATTCTAAGCTTGTTTCCTGCCTTTCCTGTAACTAGTCTAGTCCAGATACAGATTTACTGTAATCAGGACTGTAAGCTTCTGAGCCCTCAAAGCCTTTCTGTGTTGGAGGGAAGCCTTGTAGCTTATCAGTGGGAGTGGTAAGCACTAGGTAGCCTATTTATTACAAGAGAGTTTTCTGGCCCAGAAATTCTAGTTTATTGGCCATTTGGGCAATTTTTCCATCTCTTTCAACTTTCTGGTATAAAAGCCTGTGTTTGCGATTGTTTCCCACCTTTCCTGTAACTAGTCTAGTCCAGATACAGATTTGCTGTATCCAGGACTGTTTGCAAGCTTCTGAGTCCCCCAAGCCTTTCTGTGTTGGAGGGAAGCCTTCTAGCTTATCAGTGGGAGTGGTAAGCACTAAGTAGCCTATCTACCACAATAGTGGTTGCTGGCCCAGAAATTGTAGTTTATTGGCCATTTGGGCAGTTTTTCCATCTCTTGCAACCTTCTGGTTTAAACGCCCATGTTTGTGCTTGTTTCTCACCTTTCCTGTAACTAGTCTAGTCCAGATATAGATTTGCTGTATTGAGGACTGTTTGTAAGCTTCTGAGCCCCCCACACCTTTCTGTGTTGGAGAGAAGCCTTCTAGCTTATCAGTGGGACTGGTAAGCACTAGGAAGCCTATCTACCACAAGACTGGTTTCTGGCCCAGAAATTGTAGTTTATTGGCCATTTGGGCAGTTTTTCCATTTCCTTCAACTTTCTGGTTTAAAAGCCCGCATTTGCGCTTGTTTCCCACCTTTCCTGTAACTAGTCTAGTCCAGATTTGCGGTGTCTAGGACTGTTTGTAAGCTTCTGACCCCCCCCCCCAAGCCTGTCTGTGTTGGAGGGAAGCATTCTAGCTTATCAGTGGGAGTGTTAAGCATTAGGTAGCCTCTATCACAAGATTCAGGTATAGATTCTTAGTTTTAGCACTTGAATTTGCTTATTCGTGCTCAGCACTTGCTCAGAACTTGTTGTTAGCACTAAATAAGCAACAAATTACTACAGCACTCAGCCTTCCTCTTTACCTAGGGGAAAACAGTTTTTGTACTTACTTTACTCACTTGCTTAGAGAAAAACAGCCCTTGTACTCACTTTCCTCACTTGTCTAGAGGAAAATAGTTTTTTATTCAGGCATGTCCATGTGTCAAGCTCCCTCACTTGTCTAGAGGAAAATAGTTTTTTATTCAGGCATGTCCAAGGGTCAGCTCCCAGTGTTCTCTCCTGTCTATCTGATGAATCTGGGCATCTTGGGGGCAATGTAGCACTTGCCTCATGTACACAGACAACCCTCTTCTCCTACCACCCCAACACCACAACCTGTGAGAGACGCACTTATTTAGCCAAACTGGAGGTAAAGCTCTCTCCAACCAAGACTGAACTTGACAGTCAAGAGGAGAAGGTAAACACTTGCACCACACCACACTCATTACATAGTCCCACTAAACCTATACCACCAAAATCCACACATAGAAACACACAAACATTCATGGAGGCTCTCAATAATAATCTGCTCAAGCAACAGAGACCTCCAAAGCAGAAACCAAAGCAACCTCCACCCCCCCAACACAACCCAAATAATATATAGCCCACAGATTCAGTGTGCCAATAAACCACAGCCCATAAGGCAAAACAACATACCCAACACACTAGTCATAGGTGACTCTATAGTCAGGCACACTGATGTCCCACTCAAATTGCTAAACAATGAGAAGGTTACTGCCAGATGCCTGTCAGGTGCCAGGATTCGTCACATAGTCCATGCACTCAGGTCACTCCACAACAAGAACAAATATGACTCTGTCATTGTCCATGTTGTTGTGAATGACCTAAGATGTACCTCCCTGCTCTACATGAAAACAGACATGGAAGAGCTCTCTTCTCTCTGTAGCCCAGGCAGGTATGACCCTAGCCCTGAGTAGCATCCTGCCATCGCCCAGAATGATACCACAGTTTGTTTGCGTCTTTCGGCTTTTCCTGGTTAGGGGTCACCACAGCGGAACTCCGGTCTGCTAATGATTGGCAGTAGAGTTTTACGTGTTGGCTTGCCGGGCCTAACACACAACCTTCAATGAAGGAACGCCCATTCACGCATGTCGCCACACAGAAGACGCTCTAACTGAGAATGGAATGGGCAACGTCTAACTGTAAGGTGACAATGCTACTGCAGCACCACCACTGCAGTATCAGAATGATACCACAGTACAAGGACAAAATGATTGACTTCAACAATTGGCTAAGCATCTGGTGTCATTCTAAGGGGATGCAGTATCTGTCTGCCTGAGAGGACATGGTTGACAGACCACGATGCTTTGCCAGACAAGACCTGCACCTGTCACCACTGGGATTCCGGATACTGGCTAAGGCTCTTGCCCCCCCCCCCCCAATAGTGCCTTTTTTAGGCAACATTCAAATGACAAATTCCCCACCATAACAGAAACAGGCAAGCAAAAACTGAGGGTAATGCTACTCAATGCTAGAAGTCTAAATCTCAAAATGCACTCACTCAAGGTACTCCTTAAAATGGAGAACATCGATATTTGTGCAGTGACTGAGACCTGGTTCAAGGTTTTAGAGAGCACCTCTGCATTACCAGGCTATAACTCATACCTCACTTTTCCACCATCTAACTTGGACCAGAACACCAAAGGCGGAGGTATGTCCATATTCATTAAGGATATCCACACCTCCAGGCTAGTTGCGCAACATAATGCATCCGAGGTTATCCAAGTGCAACTATCTCTGGGCAAAACTGCAATCCAAGTTGTAGCCTGCTACAGATCCCTCACCATGCCCCAGGATTCCCACTACTCTTTTCTTGATATACTGGAAACTATTAGGGTTCAACCAAACACCCTAATAACGGGCAATTTCAACTAGCCCACCATTAACTGGGAAAATTGCTCATGTACCAACTCCTTTGCTCAATGCTTTCTGGAATTCATAAATTCCAATGCCCTGGATCAACTTATCCACACCCCCACCAGGGGCAACAATATCCTAGACCTAGTCATTACCAACATGAGTGACCGGTGTTCTACACCTGAAATCAACCCCTTGTTGGTCAGTACGACCATAAGCTAATCACCCTAGATATCTGCATCTCGCCCCCACCCACCATTAAGGAAACCATGGTAAAAAATTTCTCCAAAGCCAACTTCTTGCTTCTTAAGACAGAAGTGGCAAACTTCATGACACCCATGCAGATGGACAATACAGTTACGACTGCCGAATCCTACACAAATGCACTCTATAAGCACTTACACGAGTGCATGGATAGTACTATCCCAAACAGAACCAAGACGCTATCCTCCAAAAAAAGTAAGCCAATATGGTGGTCCCCTGCCATAAACAAATTCTACAACCTTAAGGAAGAAACTGCTGCAAAAGAGAGTAAAATCCCTTGAGTGGAGGAGCTCCCTAGTCAGCCTCAGTAAGAAGCTGAGATCATTTATAAGATCCTCCAAAGCTAGCTATGAAAACAAAATCGCCACTGATTCTAATCACAAAGCATTCTATAGCTATGTCAAGAATCTCAGTGGCAACACCCAGATCTGCTCTGAGTTACTGCACAACGGCAGAACCAGCTGATATTACCAACATCCTGGCAGATAGGTTCAGTGCTAACTTTACCCCCCTCTCACCCCCTAAAGGGTCCATATCTATACAGGAAGAATGCAGAGTCTCTGTAATCACATCTATGCAGGAAAAAGTTGCACTCTCTAAAACCAAAAACACAGCATCCATGGGACCGGACAACATGCCAGGCTGTGTTTTTCACGAACTTCAGAATGAACTGGCTCCCCACATAAGCAACATGTTCAATCAGAGTCTCACATCAGGCTTTGCGCCCACTGAATGGGGCACAGCAACAGTTATCCCACTCCACAAAGGGGGAAGCCACCACTGATCCTGGGACCTATCGCTCTATTAGCCTGACGAGCCTGGTCTGCAAGGCCATGGAATGTATTATCATGGAACTCATTAACAAAAACATTGGTAACCTCCATACTCTGGATCCCACCCAGTTCGGGTTTATGAAAGGCAGATCATGCCTTCTGAACCTGATCAACTTCTTTGAGGCAGTCACTAAAGCCGTAGACGAGGAAAAGGTGGTTCACAAAGCCTGTCTTGACCCTGCCAAGGCTTTCGACACCATTCCCCATTCTGGAATTATAGCTAAACTCACTAAACTATGTATAAATCCTTACGTCACAAGATGGGTTACCAACTGGCTCACTGACAGAACCCACACTGTAAAAGTTGCAGACTCCAAATATGACTTCAAACCAGTGACAAGTGGAGTACCACAGGGTTCAGTCCTGGGACCTCTCCTTTTTGGTATCTACTTCTCTGAAGTACAGGCTAACACAGAAGGCCTCTGGCTAATGAAATTCACAGATGACTACAAACTAGGAGCCATAGTCGAGTCCCCAAATGATGTGGACATCCTACAGAAGGGCCTCACTGAGACGGATGCCTGGTGTCAGAAGCATGGCCTCAATCTCAATGCCAAAAAGTGCTTTGTCATCCCTTTTGGTAAAAACTCTGTATCCATGAACTACCACATAGACGGCAGTCTACTTAATGCCAAATGTGTGATAAGAGACCTTGGGCTTCAGGTGGACAGTAGTCTCTCCTTTGATAATCAGATTCTCACAGTAGTCAGGAAATCCTTCTATGTGGCACACCTCACAAAAGGGTTTTCATCCAGGAAAAAAGAGGTCATTGTTCCCCTCTACTCGGCACTCATTAGACCCATTATAGAGTACAAAGCCCCTTTTGGAATGTACCTCACAAGACATCTGCAGCAGCTGTAAAGGCCACAGAAGTACCTCACAAAGAAGATTACTGGCCTCAAACAGATGCCCTACACTGACCGTCTCAAAAAACTCCAGCTTTACTCTGTAGCATATCCCCTACTGTGAGGAGATCTCTGCCTAACATATAAAGCTATGTTAAACCCAGAGCTGTTGGACATGCTACACCTAAAGAAATCCCAATCCCTCCGAGCTACATACTATAGGGACCTAAACCTTGTCACCACAATAAACAGGACATGTTGGAGGTATAGATTCCTGTCCCAGAGACTTCCCATACTCTGGAACAAGCTACTCATCTATGTCAAGCAAAGTTCCTCATTAGCACTCTTCAATAAAAATCTTGATGAGTGGATGGGAAATGGGAAATACACCCCGGGAATCACTTCTGTGACTCTGCTCGACAGGGACACAGGAAATTATCTTTTTTGGGTGGCATAAGCCAGGGAACCTTGTTGGCTAGGCTTACTTATGCCCTTGGGCTGATAGCTTCGTACCTACCTATGAACCTACAAACCTATTTGCTTTATACTGTATGTTTTGTTATAAAGACCTTGTACTTTTATCCCCATTGATCAACCTCCCCCCAAAAAAAATCCAGTGCATCTGTTGTAGCAGAATGAGCAGGAGTTGAGAGAGAAAATAAGATACCTGGATTCATGGAAATCAGTAGCGCAAAACACAGGATTAAAATTTGAAATTTCAGAGAGTAAGAATGTTGGGTCTACATAGTTTTTAAGAACTATACACTTGGGTCTTTAAACCACAAGTACCAACATGACATGGCCATAGACCAAGGGGCCGTAAATGACCTAAGATGTACCTCCCTGGACTATATGAAGAGAGACATGATGGAGCCTTGAGTAGCATCTTACCTTCACCAATGATGATGCCACAGTACCAGCAAAAAAATGACTGACTTCAAAAATTGGCTTAGTTTCTGGTGTTCCAATATCTGCCTGCCTGGGTAGACATGCTTTGACAGAGATGGTTTGCACTTGTCACCACTTAGCTTCCAGATAGTGGCAAAAACTTTATCTATCCTCATAATGCCTTTTTAAGGTTGTGTCAAGTTGTTAAACCTCCAACATAACAAAAGTCACTCACAATCACCTACAGGTACTGCTGCTCAGCATTAGGAGTTTAAATAAAAAACTGCACTCCCTGAAAGCACTCATCATCCTGGAGAATGTAGACATATATACAGTCATGGTTATCAAAGGCTACAATGCCTTTCATACATTCCAATTCATCTCCTTCCTTACCCGGCAAGACACAAGATCTATAAATTTATCCACCTGAGGGGTAACCTCAGATGTAGATGGGCTGGACCTGAAGACTTCTCAGAACATCGACTCCTCCTTGGAAAGATGATCAGAAAATCATCCACCTTTCTGACTAAGGATCTCTAGAATGTTTCCAAAGGAGACATCTTCTGGTGGAGATCTTGGGACTTAGTACCTTTGGTTAAAGTTACCTGAGGGGGGTCTATGTGCATCTTTTTGCACAATCACTTCCTGGGGACCTCTTCAGTAGGATGATCTTGAGAGGTATCAAAAGAGAGGGGAAGTTCCTGCAGAGGAGCTGCCTGGAAGTTCATACAGGCCTGCTGTCTATGAATTATAGGTTGGTGAGGTTCAGAACTTGGATTCGAAGAGGGGTAGGGTGGTAAGAGCTGAGGATATAAGAGGAGTATGGAATCTCGGGTGAGAGAAAATTCTCTCCACCACCTCAAAGTCATATGGACCAGGAGAAACTGTTGCTGGCCTCATCAGAGTCAAAGCTCCAGCAGCTGCCAAGCTCTGACCTTGGCCAGGCTCCTGCTGAGATCAAGGAGTCAGACCCGAGTTATCCAGTGCAGACGTTCTGACAGGAAGTGACAATTCTGAAACCCTCAGAGCTGAAACCATCCCCCTGGATCTGGTGCAGATGCTTCGGCTCTGAGATTTGTCCTGCTCTAAAGAAATTGGTGACAAATGAGTCAGAGATGCAGTCAAAGATCTAGCTGTTTTCAAATCTCAGAATTCTTGGATCCAAGAGCTCCAAAACCACTGGACAGCTCAGAGAAGGAGACACAACAGGATGAGATGCAGGTTGGAGGCTCATGTACCTGATGGGAGAGGGAAACAGTAAACCCTCATCTGGATCTGAGCCCTGAAGAATTCCTCATCATCCTATCCAAATCTGCCTCAGAAAGACTTCAAGATGACTTGATAGAGGATGACATGGAAGAAGGATGTAATATTCTTTTGGGAGTCTCTTATAAAAAATTGTGATTGGAGCTGAGGGGAAATTGGTTCTGGAAAAAAGTGAGGACTCTGAGATTGAGGAAATTTGACTGGATCCAGTTTCTTGGGTTGCTTAGCAGGCAGCTCCAAAGCTACAGCAGGTTTCAGAGACCAGCCAGGAGAACATTTCTAGGCTCCCTGGACTCTGAAGAGGATTTAAATTTCTTAGTGGGGGTTTGAGCCCCTGAAATAGAAGCAGCAGTGGAAGGAGTAGGAACAGACAGTAATCCTTTTAACACCAAATTGTTACGATGATCACTTAAAGCCCAAGAATTTACACATGTACATATCTGGCAGGAGGTTATAAGATGGGTCATTCCTAAACAATAAATACACTCCCTCTTGGCATTGGAGTTGGGTATCTTATGTCCACCGGAGGTGTACTTTTTAAAACCTGTTGGCTTCTTAGCCATATTAGTTATAAAAAGGAAAAAAAAGCAGATGGAAAGTTTTTTTTTTTGAAAATACACCAGAATAGGGACAAGAAAACCAACAATGGTATTTAAAAAATACCCCACGTACAGGGTAAGAAAATTTTCAGGAAAAAGGGGTCACCAACAATGGTCCTGACAGCACTTGAGGTCAATGGGAAAGAAAACATTTTTTTAAACCCAATGCAGATAAAACCATGAACTAGAAAAGGGAGGAAGGGTGAAAATAAAAATAAATATATACGGGGAAAAGAATCTAATTTCTACTTTTACAGAAAATTTGAAAAACTACACCCAAAATGCTCAAGAGAACACGATCCACGTCTGTATCTGAGGAGCATCAAATGACATCTGCGGTTCTACAGGGCTCTGAAATATGGGTAAAGGGAAGAGTTTGGGAGTCAGATCCAAGGGTCTAAGGTACTGAAGCTGAGCCAGATCTGAGGTCACATCTAAGATCCATTTGTTGAGAAATGAATGAAAATCACAACATCAGATCCTAAACTTTGACCACCAGGTAGTTACATTAGTGAGGAAATCCTTCTGTGTGGTCAACTTATACGTAAAGGCATGGCATCAAGGTCAAAGGAAGTCATAGTGCCATTGTACTTGACCCTTATTAGGCCCATAATTGAGTACAATGCTCCCTTCTGCATGTATCTATCCAGGCACTTACACCAACTGGAGTGACTCCAGAGGTTTTGCAGTAAAAAAAAAAAAAGCAAAGCGTAAGGCACATGTCTTATGCGGACCAACTAAAGGCCATATCCCTTTACTTCATTTTATATAATTTACTGAGAGGTGACTTATTCCTGACATACAAGGCATGCTTTGTTCCAGCCCTGATGAAAATGCTATATATTCGCAAGAAAAGTTATAAGAGCGTTATGCACTCCGTCGACCTGAAACTTATTTGTGACTAACAGAACTTGCTGGAGAGATGGATTAATATCCCAAAGTTTACCGTGTCTATGGAATAATCTTTCCATCTTCATAAAACAAAGCCCGTTCCTCACTCTGTTGAAAAATAGTTTGGATAAATGGATGAGGACCTGCTAAATTCACTCCCAGGGTACTGCTCGTGTCCCATATGGAGAAAGACAGTCTTTAAAATGACTCAGGGCTACAATACCCAAAGACCCCTACCCCAATACTACCCAATCCCATATCTGGGGAATTAAGATATAACATTGCCCTAGCATAGGTATTATTGGCTGGGCCTGTAAAGGCTCTTGTGCCATTATCTGACTAATCACCTATGAACTACTGGATTTTTCTTGTATGTAACCTGAGAAGAGAAATCATACGAATCATGGATGCCATTAACCCTAGAATAATGATAGACTACCTGCCTGATGTCTGATATTGCTAGAGAAACTCAGGAAAATGTCCAGATACAGGTCTACTTTATCCTGAATTAGGAATGTCTTTTACAGGGAAGAATCTCAAAGGCATCCTAAGAAAACTATCCTGTGAGAAGAAATTAAGGAGGATTTTTGTTTGCTGATCTGGAAACCCCAAGTTGAGAAGGAGATATCTAAGCCATGTAATGGACTCCTTAAACCTGAAGAAAGATTCAGAACTGATCAAAAGTTCATCTAAATAAGGAAAACATGTATACCCTTCATTAAGCAATGAGCAATAACTGGGGCTAGATACTTTGTAAACACCCTCGGAGCTGCAGTCAATCCAAAGAGTATTGCATATAAGTGATAATGTAACTCAGACAGCACATCTGAGAAAAAATCTGAACTCTGTGGCTACGGGAATGTCATAATATGCATCTAGTTACTAAAAAACTCTGAATAGGAAAGGGAGGTAAGCCTTGTAAGGTCAGCTTCATGAACTTTGGCACTTTCACAAACAAGAACAGAAAAGAAACGTCCAGAAGTGGTATTCAAGCTGTATCTTTCTTTGGCACCAGAAACATTCTTGAACAGAGTCCTTTTCTAGTGCTTTAGCTTCACAGGTTTTGACCCCTCAAGGAAAGCATATGATTTAGAACTAGAGGAAATAGTTCTGTCTGCTTTGTTGGATGAGGAGGAATACTCCCCAAAGGGGGAGGGTTTTCTCAGTGCTGTATGCAACCCTCATGAACTACTTTCAGAACCCATTTTATCCAAATCAATCTAACACTAAAGGGCAAGATTAAGAACCAGTCTCTGTGACAGATTCAAAAAAGTGTCATGAAGGAATAGAGACATGGGGAAATGCTGATACACTCACTCTGTATTGGATAACTGTCCCTTTTTTGTGAAAGGATTCCTGCTTTTTATTTGATCCCTCCTGTCACTTTAAGAGCTCTGCTTGCCAGAAGCTTGCTGAATTTGCTTATTTTTTAGGAACCAGGGGGTTTAGAATATTTAAGGATCTACATATGAAAAATCTTACTAACTTCTTCAAACAACTTGCTTCTTCCATCACACTGTTTGAGTATACTTGAATAAAAGAAGAACAAAACAAACATCTTTATCCAAAGTAGAATTCAAACTCTCAGACTTTACCTCCTTAGAAAACATACTCTAACAAAATGTCCCATCACAGTGACAGCAGATGCAGCCCTGTACACAGTGTTGCCACAATCATATACACTCTCTAATGTTTAGACACTTGAGAAAGAATTATCAATAACAGGATTCAGAAAGGAAGGAAAAGTGACAGCAAAATTCCTTAAACTGCCAACATTAGCCGACATGTACTTCAAGATATGAGCTTTATAGTTCAAACTTCTGAAAGTTAAAGTCAAAGAAAAAAATCTTTTTGCAACCCATTAAAGGGTTTACCATTGTTGTCAGACGAAGACTGATTAGTACCGGCCAAAAACTTGTTAGCAGATGGAGAATAAAAAAAATAGTTGCTGGGTCAGACCTAAGATGAGAAAACAAATACTTGTTAGACTGAGGAACTTTGTAAAGTCTGTCTGCCATTTTAGAAATGAAGACTGACTATCAGGATTATTGTAATCTAAATCAAAAGTACCCTCCAATGCTGGCATAATAGGAGGAATATGAATAAAGTGTGACATATCCATGAGCAGTATGTCATAATATCTCTTTAAAGAAGAAAGAACATCCATCTGTTTCTACTGAAATAAATTATTATAATATCATCAAAAGAAATTCCTCTATAAGAAAAAGTGATAAATCACTCTCCTCAAATTCAGATGCATGGACATGTGAAGAAAACACAGAAGAAGCTCTGCCCCTATCCTTATCAAAATGATCCTCAGGTATTGTGGAACTATGTTTTTTTTTTAAACAAGCTGACATGCTGTTCCACTGGATTCAAAGCCTGTAGTACACCTTTAGTCAAAGTAATTAATTCATTTTTAATTACAGCAATGCTTTTTTTTTTCAGAAAACTATCTAATTTATTTGTTTCTTTTTCCTAAGGACACACCTAGATGGAGACTGAATTAAGGATTGTACTTTTATCTGATAAAGTGATTTCTTCTCAGTGAAACTCCCAAGGCAGAAGAAAACGGTTCTCCCACAGCCAGAATGGAGAGTGGAATAGCCACAGAGTACGTCTAACACAAGGTCCATGATGGCAGTAGGCACTTTATCACAGGGTTCCAGGAAAAACAATGAGTTGTCTGAGGAACAAGTCATGGTCACTACAGAGTCACCCACTAGTGGAGGAGGTACTGACTGAACCTGTAATGTCAGAAAACAGCTCCTTAGTAGTTTTACTTTTCTAAGGTGAAGCAGGAGAAGAAATCGAAGAGAGACAGTGAGAATGAGAGAGGGAGAGAGAGGAGTTGGTTAAACTTTGCTATATCACTTCCAATAGAGCACAGAGTATAAAAGCAGCACACAGCAAATAAGAGCTGAAAAGTAAAATAATTCATCCCATCTAAAAACATTCTGCCAAATGAGGCATTCCCGGTAAAAGAGTAAACACAATAACAATGCTGATCTTCTTAAAGAGACCTGATCCATATTCTAGTTAAATAATAAACTAAAAAATAAGAAATATGTACAGAAGGATTTTCCTAAGGGGACTTATCTGCCAACTGTGAAAGATAAGAGCCAACCATCAATCCTCTGCAGCCCAGAAGGAGCACTCTCAATGTGCCAAGGAAATATTGAGGGTTTTTAGTGCCCAGACTGTTGATTTCTCCCTCAGCAGATCAAGCTACAGCAGCTTTCGGGCACATGTATGGCTGGGAGCAAGAGACTTTGAAAGAGTGGTCAACTGTTATATCCTTGGCAGGATATAATCCATGCAGCTAAAGGCTACTGCAGCAGAGATACTGATGAACATCTTAAATTTTGATGAAAATGCCATCTCAAAGGGGAAACAGTGAGTTTCTCCAGCACAAAATAAAGATATCATAGGGGATCACAATCATAGATGGTCTGAAAAGAAAAGCACCCTTTTTAAAGGCTTGGCATACCTTTTTCTTAATTACCCTGTGCAATTCTTGAATTGCTGTCAGTCTGAATGGCAATTGCCTAAAGCTGCAAGTCATACAGCAATTAAATGTGAGAAAATCACGTAGCACATGCCTTTCGTGCAGGAATCTGTGGGCTCTATTTCCATACCAGGTAGATGGATTTCTGACTCTACAGTGTAGCATAAGGGGTGTGCTGCACTCCTGAGCGTGCCATCCTTTGTAAGAGACGTTTAACTGAGACCCCATCTGCCTGAGTTGGTGGTAGTCCAAAAACACAAATCCCATGAAAGAAGACCACTCCAAAGGGATTGAATTAATTAATTTATTAACATTTCTGGTACCTCAGCTTTTTGCCTAGTCCTGGAATACTCCTTTGATACAATCCCATCCCTATATAAAAGGGAATTAAATAGACTTGAGAGTAGGATGATTATTAATTATAATACATTATTTCCTAATGGAATGAATTTAGAGAATAATTTAATTGTTTAAAAATGGGAAATATGTATGTGTTTAAAAATGTTAAAAATGTTTTAGAAAATGTTAAAAAAATGCGACTATTTAATTAAACCTGATGTTTGTAGTTGTATTTATATTTTTGTTTATATGGTCAAATGTTTTTGGGTAAGTTTATGGATTTTCCCATAATTGGGTTCTTAATTATTTGATTGACTAACTGGTACTTGATATGTGTATGTGCGTGTATATATAGGGATGGGATTGTATCAAAGGAGTATTCCAGGAGGAGGTGAAAAGCCGAGGTACCAGAAGTGTTAATAAATGAATTAATTATGTCCCTTTGGAGTGGTCTTCTTTCATGGGGTTTGCATTTTTTGGAGTATTTTTTCTTTTTATGGATGTTTATTGAGTTAGTGGTAGCTCAGGTGAATGTAAAAGATCTGATGCAATCTATCAAAAAGAGTCTTCTTCTTCTTCTTCTTCTTTCGGCTTTATCCCGGTTAGGGGTCGCCACAGCGGATCACCTGTCCGCACATTGAATGGCAGTGGAGTTTTACGGTGTCGAGTTGCCAGCCCGGCGCCCAACCTTCCACAGAAGGCACACTCACACGCACACCTAAGGCCAATTTAGAGTGTCCAATCCACCTGCAGCATGTCTTTGGGATGTGGGAGGAAACCGGAGCACCCGGAGGAAACCCACGCGACCACAGGGAGGACATGCAGACTCCGCACAGAAGGCACCCCAGCCGAGGATCGAACCGGAGAACCTCTTGCTGTGAGGCGGCAATGCTAACCACTGCACCACCGTGGCCGCCCGAATCAATCTATCAAAAAGAGTAGGGATCCTTTATTTATGTACAAAAAGAGCTCTTACAAAATATTTACATATTTACAAATGTACAAATATACACATACACAAATCTGTTTACACAGGTTTACTATTAAAATATCGAGATTAGAATTCTCGAACGACAGTAATACTGATGCATTTAATCGATGCCATGCATATTAATGAGTTTAAAAGATCGACAAAAGAAACAGACATTTAGTTGTTGATTAAAATTTCGACAGATGCAGTTTTTTTTTTACTTTTTGAACTTGCTGAAGATCCACACACTGTGAAACATCCATTCCAAACATCTAAACACGTAAAAGTAGCTTTACCATGGAAACCATTGTGTGACTGAGAATGACACCTTAGTCAATTCCTGTGTCATGTCACTTTCCTTCAAAGAAAACAGTACATACACCCAACACACTGACTTAAACACCATGCTTGTTGGTATAATTGTGAAACTTAGAATTGTGTAATCATTCTGACATGTGTAATTGCTTGCTAGCGGACAGCATAATTTAAACAGTAAATTGGCATTCTAAAAGCTGCAATGCTTAGCTACAAGCTCCACAAAACCTTTTAGAGTGAACGCATTCCGCTTTTAAAGAAGTCGCAGAAAAACCTCCTCCATATCCACAAGATGCTTACATTTTGGTGAGGAATGTAAACAACTCATCATTCTAGCCCTCATGACTTCATCATGGTTCTGTTCTAGCTGTATGATGTGCAGCACATCGTGTAAAAACAATTGCTTTTTCCCAAGCAAGCTCCTCAACCTCCTATACCACCCCTCAACACTATTTTGAGTACGTGGATATCCCATCGTATGTGTAGGACTGGTTCCAGAATGCTACTTCAAATAATGTTGGAATATGTTCTGCAGAGGCATGCCACTTCTTTGAGGTCTACCCATTAATTAATTAATTTTAAAAAATTCACATAATGGTTTACCATAGTCAGGCATATCACTCTCAATATGATAGATTGTTGGCATAATATCATCTGGAGGCACAAACGCTAATGATGGTATCTGCTTACATAGTGAAGCAAAATGAATATCATTATTAAACTCGACAGTGAGCCTCAATTTCTGCACCTGACACCAAATAATTTGACAAAAATTAAACCAGCAACCTAAGGCATGGGAATTAGACAGATTATGTTTCAGACTATTAACTGCTGCCTTTTCAAAATTCTCAGAACTATTGCTGGTTTAAAAAGCAAGCCATGTTCTGCACATATTTCCAATAACAATTTCCAAAAATAATCATATGTTTATTCAGATTTAGATGTTAAAACACCATATACAGCTGGAAATAACTTACCACTTATATTTCCCTGTAAATTACAATGGACAGTATAAAGGGATCTATATTAGAAGCACAAAGTTGCCTGAGTGAACACGTAAAGAGTGACGCACTCATTAAACCACATTTAAGCGATTCAATGAATATGTCACAGGGCAAGGAGATAGTTGTCCAACTACACAGAGTTGCCCTTTCCTTCACTATAGTGTGATCTCGGAGTCGATATACTTAGTTGGGGGGGTGGGGGCACAGCACCCCCACATTGGGGGGGTGGGGGATGAAGCCCCCACCTGATAATGGTTTTTCATTTTTATTTTTTCTGAACGGCCACGTGAATTTTTTCACTAGGAAAAAATTTGATTATGTAGCCATTCACTGTTTACAGGTTTCGCGTATTTTGCGTCAGCTTTTATGTAGTCACACATACGCGCTTTCGTTGTTCTGATATAGACTTGTATAAAGTTGCTTACACTCACGAGTGTTTAAAGGGAATGTTCCTTCTATCAAGATGACTTCACAAGAACATAGAGTTCGTAGATTATTAACAGTTGTAATTATGACAGCTGGTGGAGTACTTTCAGTATATTCACCACGGCTTATAATGAATGTACCCATTTTAAGTGGCAACATGTTAGCAGTTAAATCTTTCAATACTATTTATTCAGATCCTTGAACCTCTCTGGACTTCCTCCGAATCCAGCGCACAGTCTGTTTCAAGGCGTCTGGATTTGGTAGGCATGTCACTGTATCAGTTGAGGTACTAGCCATTACCTCTGATACAATCCTACAAGGCTCCCCCTGAGTTGTCGCAGCATATCTCTTTATCCTACACCGTACTTGCGCTTCCTCAAATCTTTCAAAATTAGGCCCATGCATCCAGTGCTTTTCACAAGCTGTTCCCCATCAGAAATAGACTCACCCACACAATGCCCCTTATATTTATCCTTTGCTTTCCTTATAAAGCACCAGCAGTTTTTGCTGCCTCTTCTTCTTTCTAAGTAGTACTGGTAGCCATCAATATTTAATAATCTTTTCCCTTTTTGCATTTCTTTGGAGATATAAGTGGATCCCACTTTACCAGGGGTAGTATCACGGCTTTCTGACATATTCAGTCTTTTAAACTTGTCCTATATGAAACATATGTAAAAGGGGGACTTGCTTACTTATACAGCTATGACTATTATTAATGATACTGACAGTTTAAGTACTACTCACGTATTTATACGACAGCCGTTTCATTCATCTATTCATGCAGTTCTAATGCCAAAACTTATCATTTACATTGTATACAACTCCAAGAACTGCACATTTATATTGATGTCAATTTGAAAGGACAACTTTGTCTGTACAAAGCTCTTAAAGACATCACCTATTTTTCGAGATTTCCACTTTCGGGTATCGGAATATTGATTATACGACTTTCAGTGTTTTAATTTTAGCACTTTTAAACGTCAATCATATGATTTTCATTTTTTTGATAGTAAACCATTTACACGTATACATAACTTTCTTTACAATGATACAAAATTTTCATCCCTATTAGACCACCACTCCTTTGTCCATAACCAAGATCTGATTGTACTTAATATTTTTGCTAAGATCCATTTACCATTAAACACAATTTCATGTATTCTTTCACTCCATACAATATAAAACAACTTTTTATGCACTCATTTAACATATTATTTAGTTCTATTCTTATAATATCCATATTTAATCAAATCCATGTTTATTTTATCCAGTTCTTTTATTACTTTGAAAAAATCTTCTTTATATAGTTTTCTCCATAACTTGTTCCTCTTTTATATTTCAAAAATACATGTACCATAGTTGTTTCTTCTTGACAATATAAACATATTCTATCACTTTTGTTTTTATATGCCATATTTCCTTTTACCGACAATTTATCTATTTTACCAGCTTCCACAAAAAAGTCTTGACATTATACTTTCTGATTACACCATTTGCTTCTTCTTTTCATAGCTTTAATTTTTCAACTGCTAGATTTTCCCATGGTTTTACACAGTAATGCAGTGGTTGACAAACTTTTTTGATTCTCAGCTCCCTTGTTGAATCCAGGTTTTCCCAAGGTGCCCTCCCCATCAAATTCTAACAAGTATACTTTGCAAAATAATAATTTTTTTTTCAAATTCTAACAAGTATGCTTTGCAAAATAATATATATTTTTTTAATTAAAAGGGTTAGTTAGGTAAAAATAAATAACACACTTATTTAAGATCACAAAAATTTAATTGTAATTGAACAAATTAATAACACAGCTATTTAAGATCACAAAACATAAATTTCAATTCAACTGTCCAGAATTTCATAAAATGTCCAGATTTTTATATGTGGTTTACTTCGGATCAAATTTATAGTATTCTGGGGTGGGTTTGTCATAATGATTGAGGTCTTCACTTCATAGACACAGGGTATGGGGTTGATAGTTGGAGAATGTCCTCATAGGCAAGTACATCTGCATTAAATTACAGCCTGTGGGGCTGAAAATGCAGAAAACTTTAACAGGGCAGGAACTTATCAACAGTGCCTACAGGCTATTGCTGGTGGAACTCAAACCAGTGTCACATAGCTTTACAAAGCTCAGTGTATACACAGCACTGGCATGGTAAACATTTAAATCCATTGGGTTGCCTGTTCGATACCGTAAAAGTCTCACCGTGATTAATACAACAATGAAACTTATTCACACATCTACCTTCCGGAAATTGAACATCACGCAAAACACAATGGTGGGGAATGTATAATATTTTTATATCCCAGATAGACTTCAGATATTTTTTTATTCTGTTGCCTGCCAAAAAGCAATTACAAGAAAATGAAATTCCAAATCTAAACCAACTGTAAATAAAGTATTTAATACTGTAAAGGTAAAGGAGATAAAAACTGGAGGTGTAATCTTTAGAAAAGGGATGAATCAAATTATCTAGAAAAATGGAATCAGCAAATAATACATTCAGAAAAAATGTTAAGGAGAAGGAATGAGGTTTACGGGAAAGCCCAAAACTGAGCAATTTATGTAAAGCTGGGCTGAATGAAAAAAATTTTAAAAAGACAGCATAAAATAATCACAAAATGCTACTATTTTTGTTTTCTTTCCTTTTAATGCATAAATAGAATCTTAGCTAATGCTCTCATTACAGATTTTTCACAAGAACGTAAGCCTCATTGCCTTCCTCCCCATCTACTGGGCAATAATAATTTCTTACAGTATATTCACCAGCAGATATACCTACACTTTTTATATCCATTTCTGTTTATACCATCTGAAAGCCAAATTACCTGGATATTTTGTTGTTTCAATTACCTACAGTCATATTAAAGTAAGCATATAGACAACTGAAAGCAATTCTCACTGTTTAAGTGTGTATTCACTTGCATACCTAGAGCCGCTCCCATCCTGCATACAGCATGCAAGCTAAGGCTTCAGTACTTCATGCTGTGCTAAAACATTAGCAAGACAAGTAACATGTGCAACAAATTCGATACAAATGTTGCTTAGACAGGTATTTTAGTTTATCAAGACTTGACTAAAATCAGAGATACTCTTCTTCTTTCATCTTTTTACAAATTATACTTACATTACACAACTATACACTGGCGGATTGTTTTCACATACCACATAAAACTTGCTGCTTGCTTATTTCTCTATGAAAGCTGGGCATTGTGCTGATTTTTAAATGAACATGCCACTGAAAAGACAATGAAGTTAATCTTGAAACAGCCTAGGCTACCTCCCTAAATAATCCATCCCAAAGTTGAAGAAGTCCTCCCTCTCAACTTCTTTGTTCAAGAATTATCAAAGCCAAAAATAACAGAGTGATACAGTTCGCAGAAAAAGTAACAATTTTAATTACTGACGTAGACCGTGAGATGGGGATGTTCACAAAATGTTTAATAGTGCAGAAAGTGTTTGAGAAAGGTGTGTGTGTGTGTGTGTGTGTGTGTGTGTGTGTGTGTGTGTGTGTAGTGAAGGAGAGTATCGAAGAAAGAGACAGCGGAGGCCATGCACAGAGATGCAAGGAGCCAGGGAAATATAAAGTGAAAGTATGTTTAGTTACTTTCATTACTCATATCTCAAATTGCACCAAATAACTTGTCATTCGGTTTCTCTGCATTCATAATTATGATCACTGACAAAAACAATGAAGCTGACTTGCAACACTGCAAAATGAACGGTTTACCACCGTTTAAGTGAATACACCGCAACTGAACCCATCAATGCTCGAGTCAAAATCCCAAAGTTTTGCATGTTGAATGGCTGGAATGTCACAAAGATCACCGAATGCGACATTTTCGACCACTCTACATCCGCAACTAGTGCTAACATGGGTCTAAAAGGGGGAGCGGATTGCCGTTCGATACATTAGCATTCAGAATTTTGCATATTTGCTGCACTACATTCAAGACACGGACAGTCGACACTGTGTCCGTTGGCTAAATGGTGGTAAACCAAATGAACATATATTTTGTTGCCCATTAAAGTGGATTAAATAAAAGTAGATTTTCAAGACTTTTCTTAATCACTATCTTCAACACTCAGTGCCCTAGCATTTCAAACACACCACCACATCTACACCTCCACCTCTACACATACACACACAAACACACACACACACACCTGTTTTGTCCTGCTATATCGGACCATATGAAAAAAAAAAAACTTACTATACATCAGTTTATAAATGTACATTTTTTTACAGCAAAGGACAAAAGAAAAATGCTATATTTTTGACAGCCTTTAAAGCAGGGGTGGGCAAACTTTTTGATTCGTGGGCCACATTGAGTTCTAACATTTGACAAAGGGGCCGGAACAGGAGCAGATAGATGGCATGCTTTGAAAACATCACCTCATTGGGGGAAAAATACACATCTTGGGATATGGAGAAAATATGTGCTTTAATTTCCAATGAAAATGAAAAAAAGCATTACAATAAAATCTCATCTGGAAGAGAAGGATTCCAAGACCATTTTACCTCAGATAACATTGCATGAGCATCTACACAATGGCTCCCTAAAAAAACTTATATATTCAAGTGCCTGCTTACATATTAATCCCTTGTGAACCAAACAGAACACAGCAATAACTGCTTCTTCTTACCTACTTAATAGTGTACTTTTAGGAGAGCTTAAATTAATAAGCTAGTAAATCATTTTATACGCAGATACATTTTCTGTCAGTGAAACTGGACATCTATTTAATTTCAGCAGGTTTTGAACAGTGATGCTGCAATCTATACACACACACACACACACACACACACACACACACACACACACACACACACACACACACACACACACACACACACACACACAGACACACACACACACACAGAATCTTGTCAGCTTTCATAATTCACTTTCTCTCTCCAATCGCTCACACACACATATACTCTTCACCTTTCAAACCTGCATTCAATCACTTTCTCTCTCTGATCGCTCACACACACACACACACACACACACACACACACACACACACACACACACACACACACACACACACTTCACCTTTCAAACCTGCATTCACTCACTTTCTCTCTCCAATCGCTCACACACACACACTCTTCACAATTCAAACCTGCATTCACTCACTTTCTCTCTCCGATCGCTCACACACACACACACACACACTTCACCTTTCAAACCTGCATTCATTCACTTTCTCTCTCCGATCGCTCACACACACATTCACCTTTCAAACCTGCATTCACTCACTTTCTCTCTCCAATCGTTCACACACACACACACACACTCTTCACAATTCAAACCTGCATTCACTCACTTTCTCTCTCCGATCACTCACACACACACACACACACTTCACCTTTCAAACCTGCATTCATTCACTTTCTCTCTCCGATCGCTCACACACACACACTTCACCTTTCAAACCTGCATTCACTCACTTTCTCTCTCCAATCATTCACACACACACACTCTTCACAATTCAAACCTGCATTCACTCACTTTCTCTCTCCGATCGCTCACACACACACACACACACACACACTTCACCTTTCAAACCTGCATTCACTCACTTTCTCTCTCCGATCATTCACACACACACACACACACACACACACACACACACACACACACACACACACACACACACACACATACACACACACACACTTCACCTTTCAAACCTGCATTCAGTGATTCACTCACTTTCTCTTTCCTATCGCATACACACACACACACACACACACACACACACACACACACACACACACACACACACACACACTCTCTATCTTACCCTGAGTAGTGCTCGGCGTCTTCTGTTCAATCCATCCTCATGTTGCTGCTGCTGCCATTAATCCTGGGCCCGGCTCCGTTTCAGGGCTCGCTGTATCCCCCAGCCTGCTAACACCATTAATCCCAGCTCCGTGAACTCGCTCTATCCCTGGCCCCTTTGCTGCTGCCATGAATCCGTTTCAGGGCTTACTGAGTCAGCCTCTTCTGTTCCACATGTTGCATTCCCGCTGACTGTTAACTTAACCGCCAGCCAGCCGGAATGATGATGCGAGCTCCTTGAGCTCAATTCCGACTGGCTGGTAGCCTGACGGTGCTGACGTCATCGCGCACGTGATGACGTCAGCCCCGACAGCGCGAAAATTTAAAAAAAAGAAAAGAAAAATCGGAAATGAAGGGGTGCCAAGTTTGGCGGGCCGAATCAAAATGTTTAACGGGCCGCATGTGGCCCCCGGGACGTAGTTTGCCCATGCCTGCTTTAAAGGGTTTAGTTCAGCTGGACTATATGCCTGATTTGCTTAGTCTGACATTTCAGCTTTCCCGTACACAGCACGTACTGCAACATTTCACAAGTTAATTGAAGTTTGTGTGTGTGTATCTTCAGATACCCACTGCAAAATCTTATAGTATCATAGGAGCTGTGCCATCATTGACGGAGAACTATCTGGCATAAACATGCAGCTGAACTAATTTTCTTTAATGTGCTTGGTGATCAGGAAAAGTCAGTGAATCTCTTTGGATAATTATTTAACCACATTTAAGAAGATATTGCATTTAAATGCAATCCGTAGTAAATGGGTTAACTAATTTGTGCATATTCAATTATTCCTTGCCATGTATTTATTTTTCTTTCCTTAGTGGCTGTGCTCTTAATTCTTACCAATTCATAAGAAAATGGATGAGTATAGAAATACTGCAACTAGGATAGCTTGTTAGAAATAATGGAAACATGTTTGTCATATTAATGACTGAATAAACTATCTAATTTTTATTTTATTGCTTTTGGTACCGATGAGCGACGAGACACTATAAAATAGATTATTTAAAAATGCATTTACACGGTTTCTGTATGGGTTCTTTAACCCTACAAATCCTTACCATATCCAATTCCAGGATCACAAATACATTCGAATGCATCAGAATACTTCAGTATTTTTCGTTGTTTATATTAATTTCAGTGGCTCTTTTCAAGTTTCCAATCCTGACACTTATGTTTAATATTGATCCTAAAGCATACAACAACCCTGAAGTAATATAGCAATAACCCACGCCTGGGTGTGGGTAATGCTGGATTTACCCACGGTTGGCATGGTTTGGTCGAGGCGGCCCGAGGGACCAAACAAAGCCAACTGTGGGTAAATACAGCATTACCGCCAGAAGTGGTTATTACTATTATATGACATTATTTAAAAAAGAAACTATTACTTTTCTTAAGTAATGTCATAGTATAATGCCTGTTTACTGCCCTTCCGCAGATGTCTGGCATCGCGGCAGTTCTGATGTACTGCGCCTGCGCAGTACATCAGAGTTGGCAAAGCACGGAGAAAGCAAGATCTCCGTTGCTTTTTATTTTAAGCTATGTTAAATGGGTTTAACATAGCGAGACAGTTTTAAAATAAGCAACGGAGATGTCTGTTGCTTATTTTAAAACTGTCTCGCTATGTTAAACCCATTTAACATAGAAACAGTAAAAAAGCAACGGAGATCTTGCTTTCTCCATTGCTTTTTAAAACCTGTCGCTATGTTAAATGGGTTTAGCATAGCGAGACAGCTAAAATAAGCAACGGAGATCTCTGTTGCTTATTTTAAAGCTGTCTCACTATGTTAAACCCATTTAACATAGCGAGACAGTGTTTGAAAAGTAGAGTTATACTAATGGAAAAAAGTCCAGGTGACCGGACCTTTTTCCATTAGTATAACATGATTTACAATGTGCACGCTGGCCAATCAGCGTGCACGTTTTGGGGGGGGGTCATGGTATAATATATATTTTCCCTCAGTACTGCTACTGACTGATCCCATGCTTGATCTAGTTATGCATAAAGTACCTTATTTTACAAGACAGTTCTACCTTCTATGAGCAATGTATTTTGTTTAGATATAGATTGTTTATTAAAACCGTTGATACGTGTTTTCTTAAGAGACTGGAACTAGCCTTACTCTCGTCCCTATGAGGTACCGGGTATTCGACCTCCATGCTTCTACTGTCTGTTAAAAGTAAGTAATCCCGATAAATGCATCCCCAGTAGAGAGTGAAAACGAAAGTTAGAGGTGGACACTTTTGTCTCTTACCTGCCTCCAAAAGCCAGGGGGCCTGCGCTCACAAAAGGTACTGATCTAGGAAAACAAAAAAGCTGGTAGATATCTTGTAAGTTGCACCACTTTTTGTAATCTTAAGCTTATTAGTTCATGGCACCCCTGTGAGGAAGTGGCGCACACTTTGGGAATGTTTTATCATTATATTCTTATAACATATTTTTCTATCTTTTTCTCTATCTTTCATTTTTATTTTCACAAAAATATTTTTCTTCATAACATTTTATTTCTTCATTATACACTCTATTTTCTCTTTTTTTACCATACTCTCAAATTTATCATCCTTATAGTTATATAGTTTTACTATTAATCTCTCATCTTTTTCATTTATCCACTTTAACACTTTGTACTAATTTAATGAAGCAGCATATTCCAATAGATTAATTAACCTTAAACCTCCTTTATCTTTATTTACATACAAAACTACTCTTTTTACTGGGTTTAATCTAGAACCCTATATAAATGAAAAAAAAACTTTCTGCAATAATTCCTTTTCAAATACTGTTGGCAACATAAAAACACTTGCTAAGCATGCTACTTTCCCATCAGTACTGATTTCATCAAATAAGCCTTTTTCTGAATGATAATTTATATGTAATACAGAAAAGAAAGGTTTGTTTAATTTCTTCTCTTGTTTTTCTTATTGAATTTTACTTACATCTTTATTCCCAAATTGTATATATCTAACAAAATTTCATTCATTGTAAAATATATACTGCCTATCTTTACTATGTCACCTGAACCTTTACTTTTCTCTTTATTAAAAGCCGTCTGTATCATCTCTAGACACTCATTTGAGCAAATTATTATTTCTTTTATTCAAATTTTGTTTTTTGCTATTATTATAATGCCATCTGCATATGTTAACAAGACTGTAATTCTTAACTCTTCAGGTGTTACATACCCTGCCTCATTCATTTTGTGATTTATTTCACATACTATCATATTCAGAACTAATGTAAAAAGTACACAACTCACTGAATATCCCTGTCTTACACCACTCTTCATATGTTCTTCTTGGCTTAACCAGTCATAAGTTAATGTGCTGACATGTATAATTTCTTAACTTTCTCACTTATATTATTTTATTATTATCCATAAGATTTCATGTCCAGTTGTGTCAAATGCCTTCTTAAGGTCTCCTATCATGATTTATGCTTTTTCTTTTCTATTCATAATATCCACAATTTTCTCTATCATTAATAATTCTTGACAACCCTTCTGCTTTACACTATATAAACTATTTTCCATAATATTGTCCATGGTAGTTTCAAATCTCTTTTGTATTATTTTCATAAAGATCTTATAATCTTTACTATTCAATAATATTGGCCTCCATTTTTTTAATTCTCTCCTATCTTCCTTCTTCCATATGAATTTAAGTATTCTACTACATAATTCTTTACACATTAAAACCTTCATTTAATTGTTCATTCAAAATCTTTAAAACATATTTTTTTTCCAATCCCTTAAATATTTATACATTTCATACCCTATTCTATTTGACTCATGCAGCCAAATCAATATTTACTTATCCTAGTATTTTATCTAGCTCATTTAAAGAAATCTCATTTTCCAACTCTTTATTCTGCTTTTGTGTTAACTTTTTAGTTTCCATGTTTTTCACTACCTTTTTTTTTTCTTAAAGCATTTCTGTACACATTGTACTGCATTATTTATAATCTTTTCCTGAGTTCTTTCTACTTGTCCTGTTACATTTTTTATTATTCTCACTATACTACCATCTTCCTTTTAATGCTCTGCTTAAGTAACTCAATACTTCTTGTTTTGCTTGTAAAAAGTAAGTTATGTATTCCCCATAATGTTCCATCTGAGTCATCCATTTTAATTCTTCCACAATAAGTAGGTTCGGATCCAACCCTTGGATCTGATTCAGCAACTTTTTTTACATCTCGTGGATACTGGAAGCTCTCAAGCTGCTCCCTTACCCATAATATTCTAGTCCCTTACCATACCTCAGATCTTGTTGGCTGATCTTTTAGCTTCATAGAAAGTTAGAAATGATCATGTGAGAAGTCAATACCTGGAGCTCAAAGACAGGAACATTGGTTCCCTTAATATCTTCTCATTCTTCCAGAAATCATAAACCAAATGGTACGGGGTTAGAGAGAGGGGGTGAGGAAGAATGAAAATGGACAAGATAGATGGAAAGTTATGGTGGGTACATAACTTCTTTATCTGATGTTGTCTATTTTCATTCATTCCTCAACATGTGGGACAGAGTCCAGCTACCTGAATCCTGGGAGGACTCTAAGGAAGGCTATTCCTCAGCACTGTTGAGCCAAAGGCTGCTCTTCCCTACAAGACCAGATCCAATTGGTAATCAGTAACAAAAGGTATGAAGATTAGCCCAAGTCGCAGCTGCACATATATTGTCCATGGAAGACCTGTATAAAAATACTGATGAAGCCACCATGGATGTGGTTGAATGGGTTTTGAAGTTTTCCACAAAGACAAACTCAATCTGTTGTAGACAAAGGAACTGTAATCAGTTAACCAGTTGGCTAAAGTTATTTTGGTAACTGATTTGCCCAATTTTGGTCCCACACAGGAAACAGGTGATCTGTTTTTCTGATATTTCTTTTTTGTTCTATGCATATAGAAATATAACTGCCTGTGAACATTGAACAAATGTAACATGTATTCTCCTTTGTTCATGAAGGGTAAGTGTAAAGGACACCAGGGGAGCCACTTGTAGAGGAGACCATCTCTCAGTGATTCTCCCGGATGGAGGATCAGGGCAAAGAACCTGCTGCACTTGTTGTTGAAGAGAGATGCAAAGAGGTCGCAGCAAGGTTCTTATTAGTGGAATATCTCTACTGCAACTTTCATGTTAAGAAATAACTCACGAGGCAATACAATGGAGCTGCTCAACTTGTTTGCTATCATGTTGGATTTCCCCAGAAAGTGTGCTGCTATCAGAAATCGATTGGATGAGATCACCCATTGTCACACATTCACAGCTTCTCAACACAAAGGGTAATATCTGGTTCCTTTTTGTCTGTTGACGTGCCAAACCACTGACATACTGTCCATCTAAATCGCAACAGTCATGAAGGGAGAGAGTCTTGAAAAGCCTGGAAAGGTAGGAGTACTGCTCTCATTTTGAGGACACTGATATGAGTGTTGACCTCTTTAGGGGTCAGGTGCCTTGGAGTGACTTTCCCAAGAACTGCTCCTCAACCCAATTTGTGAAGTATCTATGTTCACTACAGCTTTGGGCTGAGGAAGAATAAAGGGACAGCCTTGTAAAATCTGATCTGAGCAAATTCACCACAAGAAGTACTTTATGCATGCCTGAGTTATTCTGATCTGGGTGGACATAGTCTGATGTATACTAGACTACTGAGTTCCTAGGGTCCATTGAAGAATTCTTATATGATATCTTGCTAATGGAACCAGAACTAACACAGTGGAAATATTCGGTAATCTGAGGATCCAGATTGTTTAGAAGGAAACAAAAAAAAAAAGAAAGACAGGAAGAAGTCCACAACAAATTACAAGGAAGAGAAAGAAACTGATTAATGTCTGTAAAGAGAATACATATTAAAAATGGCACTGCTTTGTTATGTAACACACAGGTTACAGGGAATGATAATATGTTTCAATCACAAAACATTTAGTCTATAGAAAAAAAGCATCATATTTCCAAAAGAAAAAGAAGAAAAAAGAGACAAGGGGCAGCTAAAAAGGACAAAATCAAAACTGAACATGGAAGGACTGAAGAAAATCACTGTAAGAAAAAAAAATAAAGAAAGACAGATGATGACTACATGACTCAAGCTGTGGATTTACAATGCCAGCTGGATGAGAATTTAATACACAATGAAAACAGTGGGATTCATAAGACTAAGGGTGATGAAGATCCATCCTTTGTAACGATTGATAGAGCAAATATTACTGATTTAGACATTGAAGATTCTTCAGTGCTGGTCAGCAAAGATATTCTTGTAACTGAAGATTCAATTATTATAGGAACTAATACTTATATTTGTAGAGAAGTTAATGAATATCAAATAGTGTTATCCTTGCCAGGCGCAAAAACAGAAGATGTGAGACAAGCCTCAGAATATCTTAAAGTAAGGAAGTACGGATCTCTTTTTATTCATGTTGGTACAAATGATCTCATCTGCAAGGATTCTCTCATGGTTAGTAGGGAACTGACAGCCCTCTTAGATAGTATAGCTTGTACTGGTGTTAGGATGTATTTTTCACAAATCACCTATAGAAAGGATAGTCAGGTCATCCATGAATGAAAAGATTTTTTGGGTAAATACCTACACGGAAAAATGTCCTCTTTAAAAAACATGGAAATGTGTATAGCATCCAGGCCTGGTTTTGAGCACACATGTTAGACAGGATGGTATACATTTGTTAAGATCTGGGAAGAGAATTTTTGCAGAATAAATTTTGCAATATTTGACAAACACTAGGCAGGATTTTTACCAGGTCAAAAATGTAACAGATCACAGATACCAACATGTTATGGATCTCTGATGGTTGTTAATGGTAGGAGTATTAATAATAATAATTTTATTTTACTGGACAATTTGCTACATTCCACAAGACTGATATTATTGTTTGTGAAACATGGTTAAAGAGCAATGACTAGTAACCAGATCTGTCAGGGTATAAATGTTTTTACTGTAACAGACATTCTAACAAAAAATCAGGTGTTATGATGGGGATTAAAGATAGTTATGAGACCTGTGATTATTACATGTTCAGTGATAACACCAATACTATAGACTGCGTAACTATGACAATAAAGACAACCCTGGAACATATAACAATTGCTGGAGTGTATATACTGCCAAAGTTAAGTGCAGATGACCTAGAGGAATTCATATGTTTCTTGCATGAAATACACGAAGGAAGAATAATATTAGTTGGGAACTTACATTTACCAGAAACAGACTGGAATAATATTGATTCAACAGTATTAGTAAGGAAATTATTCACAATATATATTCAGGAACAACAATTGCTTCAGATTGTAAAAAAAAAAAAAAAAAAAAAAAAAAAAAAGACCAGAGGATGGAACAAACTAGATATTGTTTGTGTTCCTAAACAAATTACTGTTACTTCAAGTCAAATTTTAATACCATTGATGTGCAGTGATCACAGGGTTATAAAGGTTAATTTGTTGCTAGATAACTGCCAAATTGAAATCTAAACCAATGCACAGAAGGTTAATTACAGATTATATGGAACCAAAACACTCACTATGTAAAATTAACTGGAGGAAGACATTTAGTGGAAAACTATAGATGGAATGTGGAAAGTTTTGAAAGAGAGATTGAGTGCAAAAAAAATAAAAAAAAAATGTGTAACATCAGGATCTAGGCATACAATGTCAGGGAGTTATATTTCCATAAGAACTAGATATCTGATTAAGGTGAGAGACAAAAATTATAAGAAATGGAAGAGTTTGAACTACAACTTTGAAAACTGAAATAAACAAGCTGGACAAACAGATTAAGCATAGTGTGAGACAAGATCAAGAAAATTTTGAAGACAAGTTATATAAAGATATTGAGCATAATAGGAAACCTTTTTATAGATACATAAGAAGTGGAAGGAGTAAAGACATACAAAGTGATAAACTAGGTGTAGATTCTAAAATTTACTTTCATACACAACAGATTATAGATATGTTTACATCTTATGCAAAACAGTTTGGCTCCACGAAAGGAATGATAAGTTGTCCTATTGACATCTAGGTAACCTCAGATACCGGGATCAAATTAGATTATATTGAAAAAGAACTGCACAAACTTGATCCAAACAAAGCACAGAGAGGAGACTGAATTAGTAACAATGACCTGAAAACACTTCAGCAAAAACTTATGGTACCATTATATTTGTTATTCTCTTGTTGTGTCTTTCGGCTTTTCCTGGTTAGGGGTCACCACAGCAGAACTCTGGTCCGCTAATGATTGGTAGTTGATTTTTATGTGCCGAGTTACCAGCCCTGATGCACAACCTTCAACGAAAGTATGCCCATTCATGCATGTCTCCACGCAGAAGACGCTCTAGCTGAGAATCGAACCGGCCAGCGTCTTACTGTGAGGCAACAATGCTACCGCAGCACCACCACCGCGGGTATAAATATGGGGAGATTCCTCAAGATTAGAGACGTGCGCTTATTAAACCTGTTATTAAGGGAAAGAGGAGTAGGACAAACCCACGGTCATACAGACTATTAAGTCTACTTTCATGTTGAGGAAAAACAATGGAGAATGTAATAGTGGATGTGTTATTGCCACAATTGAAAAGGTTGGGACTTTAAACCATATATCAGCATGCATATGTTGAAAATAGATCTATTACCACCTGTAACATGATGTTCTATAAAAATATAATAGCTATGAATGAAAAATTGTGCTGCGATGTAATTTAAATACATTTAACTTCAGCATTTGACAGGGTCATACACAAAATACTGATCAATAAATTAGAACAACCAGGTATCGATGCACTCTTGATAAGATGGATAGCTGCATGACTTACAAATAGGAATTGGCAAGTATCATACAGCAACTGGATGGGTGAAATCTTTGGTTACAGTCAGGATGTCCCACAAGACTTTGTCCTAGGCCTGTACTTATTTAGATTGCATCTTTCAAACCTAACTTCTTCATCTGAGGTGGTCTACAGTCTATATGTAGATGACCTGAAATCGGGTAAACTGATTACATATGTTACAGATAAGGCCTGTCTCAAGAATAACTTGACTAAATTAACCATTTGGGCACAGTAGAATAACATGCTGATAAGTACAACAAAGATTAAGCATATGGCAGTTGAGAGACATAAGCTGAATGCTGAATATTTAATACAGCACACCAGTGGTGGCTGGTGACTTCAAATCAAAGGGGGGGCTGCAAGAGACAGGTGAATGGGTGGGGCCAATGGGGAGGGGTGTGACCAACTAGAAAGGGGTGGAGCTATGCTCAAAACCACAAAAACTGGGACTTTAATTAAATACGCTGTCCTGGGTGCCAAACTGTCATTATGAGAATCCATTCAAGACAAAATGAAGTGTAGAAGAAAAAATATTTCAGTGCATTGACTACATGACAGCTTAATTAATATCTAGAGGAAAACAAAAAGGTTGTGCGGCATGAAAAAATCAATTGCTTTTTGAATACATTGCTGGAATGCAAGTCAAAATCAAGTATAAAAAAGCAGTACTCAACTCAAACCACTTCTCTTTGCACTGCAGTTTTAATTATAATTTATATTCAGTGTTATAAAAGTACCAAGTAACATGCTGAAAGTAGCAATCTCTGTTATACCCCCACTTGTAAAAATGTTTCTTATCCAAAAAAGGCCTGCTGCCTGACAACAACTATCTATTTGTTTCATGGGAAAAACATGATCAAAGTAAAAAATGAACAGCAAGCAAGAAACAAGGTCAAGATAAATTGCTTAAAGGATTACTGCACAGGTTATGGATCACACACAATAGATTGGTATTCTGTTTAGTTTACTGGTAAAGCCTGCAAAGATGACTACAAGTCTCCAATAAATGTAGTGAGCTTCTGAAAATATTGTAATCCTGTCCTTTATTGCAAATACTGTCATATACATTTCAATACCTAACGCTTATACGTTATCTATTTATGTAAATATTCTGTGCATGGCAACAAGAAAAAGGCTTTCAATGTTGGTAATCCCTTAACAGTATGCTTATTAAAGCTTACTTGCATCTTACAATCTCAGACAAGCTTACCTGCTGGTCATTAAAGCCTTGCTACTTAAACACAGAGCAACAGGCAGTGCAACACATGCATTTTCTGAATAATAATAAGTATAAATGAACAGTATAAAAATATGACAGAAAACCAGAACATTCTGCAAAATCAAGTACAGATGAAAAGCCACTGTAGTACTTGTGTCTACCTTGGATGGGGGAGGATACTCTGCACACTTACACTGCATAACTGCCCCTTGCCTTGCTTGGATACATTCAGAGTCACTACATGGGGGAGTGGGTTGCAACAAGCATGTCACAATTTGAAATGTCTCTGGCTAACAGTGATGGCCCTGACACATTTGTCATACCTCTCAACCTCAGAGCAAGAAATCTGAAAAAAGACAGAAATAGAAGTGGGACAAAGGCCCAAAAATAAGGACAATTTTTAAATATTGCTCTTATAAACTTAGAAAGATAATAAAATAGTAGGTCTTGTATTAGTATGAATTTTCTGAAGGGTATAAAATCTGAAACTCAAATGTCTGTCATTATTTTCTAACTTCAGTCTTTAATGATTTGCCACTAATTTGCAAGAAAACCACAATTTTATGAAAAATGGACCAAAATGTGATGCAAAAATATAAAATAGCCACGCAATGCAGCTGGGAACCTGTCAAAGAAGATATTTTTTAATATTAGTACTGTTAAGTTAAGCAGCTGACAAAATAAGAGAATCTACGTGCATCTCTGAAATAAAAGTAATCTATAACTCTGATCATTACAATTATTTCTTAATTGTAAACCCTCCACATTTTCTTCCAAAATTGCCATTTTGCGGAGGGATTATTAGGGGGAGAGCAACATTTTGAGCTAAAGTCGGGGACAGATGAGAGGTTTGGATATATCTAATTCTATAAAGTGATTTATTTGTGCGTACCTCACAACCTCTTAATGCAGGAAATCTAGACAAGACCAAATATATTGGGGGAACATAGAGACAGTACAAAAATTGCTGTTGTATAAACTTAGAGAGTTGATAAAATAACAGGTCTTGCTTTAACATGCATTTTTCTGAAGTGTATTAAGTCTGAAATTCAAAGTCTATCATTATTTAGTGACTTCATTCCTAAATGATTTGCCAGAAAACCACAAATTTTATGAGGAACAAACCAAAAATAAGAAGGAAAAATCTATTAATTCTGTGAAAATCTGGACAGTTGAGAGTTATAGTTCAGCCGGGGTTGTCAGTGAGTTTGCTGCCCTTCCCCCTCACAAAATCATGGTCGAATTGGGCCTCCTTCCTGCAGCCCTTCCAATGTCCCATTACTTGGCTATTTCACCCCATTTACCATCAAGACTGTAATGTGCATACTGCTTTACTTCTACAATGATCTGGATTTCATATAAAAGCTTTCTTTTACATTTTATAGCACAAAAACTAATAGACATCTGCTAAACAAGGCAATACAGTCTCACAATGAAAATAGACTTAGCACTAAAACTTCTCTGCCCTTGAAACTCACATTTATTGAAACAGCATTGAAACACATATTCAAAGAAAATACATCTGGCCAGTGGCAGATAAAGATTAACTTTGGTCTGTTTTCAAATCATAGGCCCCTTACATATGAAACATATATGTGTTCTTTGATACACCTCCCAGACTGTATTAAATTATATTCTTTGTATAATACAGTACAGTTGTTAGAGGGTGTTTTAAATTTGCTGTGTTGAATGTTTTGCCAGAAAACAATGAAACAAAATTCATGCACAAATAATGACAAAACTGCCCAGTTCAGAACATTTCCATCATAAAAGTCTACTCAAACTTATACAATCCACCAGTATCAGTAAAAATGCACAATCTCTACAGAAGTAAAAGTCATCTAAATAATTCCACATTAAAGACATCTGTAAATAATGAAGAGGTTGCTGCTAGCAAACAACATTATATTTCATTGTTTCATCTACAAATAAAGTGTCTGTTGCCCTAGAGGAATAAATTGTCCATGTTACATTAAAAAAATTATAAGCTAGTAATATTGCAATAGGGAATGGATGGCAAACTGATAACAGGTTCATAGTTACTAGGTATCTCAACCAAATAGGACATTCTCAGGACTGCAGCATCCACCCCATTTAAAGGTACAACACAATACAGTATCAGCAATGCATCTACATGCTGTGGGAATAGAACCCACAGCCTTCTGCATCAAAAGCAGGTACACTACCTGTTGTGCTATTAACAATGCAAGCTGACTCAGCATAAGCAGCACTATTCTCTTCCACTGAAGCTCTTAGCTCCTTGTAAAATCCACTTGACACTGAACTGTATCTCTCAACTTTGCAGCACATGAGCACAAGAAATCTTGAAAAAGCCAAAATGTATTGGGGCGAAACAAAAGCCCCAAAGCCAGGGACACATTTTAAACATTGCTTGTATAACTTTGGAAAGTTGTTAGAATAAAATGCTATGCTACCACCATGCATTTCACTGCCATGTCTTGAACCCAGGACCCCATGCACTATACTCAGAGCAACATACCACTATGCTAAATCAGCTGTTTCTTGAAAGACAGGAAGATTGAAACTTAAATGGCTATCACTTAATGAATTCAGTTCTCACCACAGCTCTCAACCTCTTAGCACAAAACACCTAGACAAAGCCAATAATGGGGGAATACAGCCCCCAAACATATTCAGTGAATTCAGTTCTCACCATAGCTCTCAACCTCTTAGTAGTAAAAAACCTGCACAAAGCCAATAATGGGGTAATACAGCACCAAAAACAGGGGCAAATTTCAAATATTGATCTTATAAATTTAGAAAATTGCTAGAATAAAATGTTTTGTGTTACTGTGTACTTTTGGAGGCATATGAAGTTTGAAATTCAAATGTATGAAAATCCAGAAAACCACAGATTTTATGAGGAAGAGAACACAACTATGAGGCAAAATCTGAATGCTTTTCACAAGTGGTGGTGGGTAGGAAATTCAGATTCTTGCTACCTGTATCCAAGGCTGAGAGTTTGAACCTGGGTTTGTCTCTAGCCACCAGTTATAGTTAACTGAGGCATTTTACACACACGTTTCCATAATGCCAAGCATAGATTGCAAACCTTGCAGTCTGTAAGCGCATAGACTTCATCTGTAAGACTGCTGCCTTCTTCCAAATCCAGGGGGGCTGCAGTCCAATAGGATGAGCTGCCACTGCAGCATGCATCGATTGAAACTGTAGACTCATTTATGGACCTGGCTATATGGGTAGATCCAGCTGAGTTTTTCTAATCATATCGTCCAATTGGTTATAAACTATAGGTTGTATAAAAAGATTTATAAAGTCTACAAAATCAAAAATGATGAAACCATTGTTTGTTAGTTACATTAGACCCAAACTTTAGTATGGAATAACAATATAGAAACCCTATAAGAAAACAAGCATGAGTAAACTGGAAAGAGAACAGCGGAAATATACCAAGAGCATCCATGGATGTGAACATTTAAGTTATTATGAAAGACTAAAAATATCTGAACTTTTACAGTGTCTCTTACAGCTATCTAAAAGAAGATCTTATTCAGGCATATAAGGCACTTAGAAACAACTACCTCTGGGAATGTGTGGGGTTATCAAGAAGTACTAGAGAATCATGAAACAATCTATGTAGAAGATTCCATAGGAATGAGAAGTGTACTAATTGGTTCTTGAACAGAGTAGCTGATGCATGGAACAGACTACCAAATTACATTAAAGCAAGTACTAGTTTAGATATTTTTAAGAACAGCCTGGGCACTTATTATGGGAACAAGTGTTTTTGTATATTGGCAAGTTAAAATGGCATTAATGCCCATTCTTGAAATATTTGTATGAATGTATGTATGTATTGATCCCAAGGCTTGTAGAGTCAATTGAGCTGATAGAGAAGAAGTTTGGATTATCATTCTGACTTGAAATTGAGTAGTTTGTACCCTTGGTAAGAGAAGGGACACAGTCACAGATACTGTACTGAACAAGGCCCCTATGAACTCAGTTTGAGATGGTTCTAGCTGAGATTTGCTGTGGTTAATGGTAATTCCTAGATGAGAGCAAAGCTGGAGCACATAATCTTGTTCATTTATGAGAAGATGCCTGGTTGGAGTAGTTATGAGTTAGTCGTCCAAGTAAAGAAACATTCGGAATCCCTGTAATCTCAAGTGCATTTGGTGAACATTCTGGGGGCTTTGGTGTGGCCAAAGAGCAGAGCTCTGAACTGGCTCCCAGCCAGAAGCATAGGTATATTTTGGATCATCTGTGCATTTTTATGTTTCAGTATACATCCTGAAGATCTATTGCGTACATCCAGTCATCCTTGTGTGGGAAATGCAAAACGGACTGAACTGTGACCATACAGAACTTTGTGTACTTAAGTGATTTGTTCAGATTGCTGAGATAAAAAATTGGTCTCCAGTCTCCTGTTTTCTTTGACACTAAAAAATACTCAAGTAAGTTCTGGACTCTTTCTTGTCTAGGGGGACCTCTTGGATTACTCTCTTTTTTCTAGCAGCTTTCTTATTTCTAGTGCTGCTGCTTTACTCTGACTTGGTGGAACATCAGGAATTTTGCTTACTGCTAAGGGGGGAATGGAAAAGGGTATTATATAACCTCTGTAAATAATCCTCTGCACCCATGTCTCTTTTGTCATGTCTAGCCAGGCTTTCTGGTGCAGGGATAGATGACCCCGACTGTCAAAGTGTCCCTAGATTCTTTATTCTGCAGACCTCCTCTGCCATGTGGGTGGCATCTCCCATTAGAGTTCCACACCTCTGCCCTTGGGGGAACTTTCTCCATTTGTATATGAAAAGGATCCTGGGATTTTCTGAAACACATTTTTTTGATCACCTCATTGATTACTAGAGAAGGCTCTTTGGGGATTCAAAAAGCATGCACCCATCCTGCTCACACCTGGATAGTGTGCCTTTAACTTCCAGGTCAAACATAGAACTTCCATCAAAGGGAGCACTGATGAAAAGGACTTGAAGGGCTCCACAAAATCATATAGGCACATCCAAGCATGTCTCTTAATGGAAATGCCTGAACCTGCCTCCCTTGTGGTACCTTCAGATGCATGTGAAATTGTATGGATGAATTCAAAAGTGGCTGTAGGGTAGCCTGCTGTGAGGCAATAGATGTCTCTGCCTTAGAAGTGATGGTCCTGGAGAGAAAGAATTGGGGAGTTCTTTAATGAAATCCCTGAAATGTGCCAAATAATTCAGTGACTTAAGTGCAAATGTTACTAAAGCATATACATGTTTCCCAAATCTGTCCAACACCCTAGACTCCCTGTTGAGGGGGTGAACAGATAAGCAGTCAGGCAATGTTTCAGCAGCACTGATAGGGCCTGTCAGAGAAGGATCCAATGAAGTGCTGATTTTGTAGACCCCCCTCTGCCTCTGGTGATGCCTCCAGTTTAAGTCTCCTCCTCTGCCTCTTGAGGAAGTATCCCCATATGAGTCCTCGAAAGGACCCTGGGATTTCAAGAACCACATTTTCTTACCACCTTGCTGGTTCCTAGAGAAAGAACATTGAAGGGTAGAAAACTTGACTCCAGTGCCTGACACGGTCTTTCCTTCCTGCTTGCTGTGGGTGAGCTTCTCTTTTACTGATGGCTCGAACAAAGAGGAGCCATCAAAAGAGGCATTAAAAAAGGACATCGTGAAAGCTTCTGCACATTTGCATAGCCTCATCCAGACATGTCTTTGAATGGCTAAGCCTGACCAGGTTTCTTGAAAAGCACCCTCCACTGCATGGGAGATCAGCCTCATTGATGAATTAGCAATACAGGAAATAGTAGTCAGTTGCACAGAAATCTGCTTGAGATCCTCCTTCAACTTGCACTCAGCGAGAGAATTTGAGAGCCCCTTGATCAAATTTCTCTGTAAATGGGTAAAGTGTGCCAGGTAATTTAATGACCTTGGTGCAAAAGTGGCTGAGCCATGAATGCATTTACCAAACCTACCCACCGCTCTGGACTTCCTGTTTGGTAGATGGACAGAGGAGCTTTGTTTGGCTAGCACTTCTTAGTGGCTGCTCCCACAACAATGGCATCAATGAGGACTTCCTTACTCCAGTGGGCTCTGTCTGCGGGGGTAACTAAGAATTTGTGCAGCCACCTGGGGATAGATTTGACAGTGTCCATTTCCTTCCACTCCCAGTGGAAATCTAGATCAGTAAGGTCATCGGCTGGGCGGGGTCACTCAAGACATAGATGGGCCAAGCCCAAAAGCCTCCAAGAACACTGGCTTCCCCAAAGATAGAGCATGGGAAGGCAAGCCACTTTTCTGCTTGAGAATTTCCATGAAGTCTCTAAAGGAGATGGCATCAGGTGGTGATCGGGGGAATCCTTCTCCCTCCTCAAAGGCAGTATTTTCCATGAGAAACTCCATAGAGGAGTCTATGTGCCTCCTCTCGCACATCTTCTTCCATGGCACCTCTTCCATGGGATGCTCGAGACAGGTCTCGGAAGAAGAGAAAAACCCTCTGGGGAATGAGTGTGAAGGCTTCCAGGATTGGGATGACTCTGAGTAGCAGAAATGATAGGCTCACAGCTCAGACTGGATGAAGGAAAAGGGGTAGAACCTGAGATATGAGAGGATGGCTCTCTCTGTAGAGAGAAGACCCCTTCTACAACCCAAAAGACCGAAGAACCCATGGACACTCCTTCTCCCACCTCAGAGCTGAGGAGGAGAGGTCAAGGCCAGCATCATATCTGAGCCCCCAGAGAGAATTGGACCTGAATTGTCATGAGCTGTGGCACCAACGGGAAAGGACAGATCCAACAAAGTCAGAGCTGAACCCAACCCACTGGACCTGGCACTGATGTCCCAGATCCAAGAATTGCTCTGATCTGATGGCATTGGATGAGAGCTGGTCAAGGAGACTGCTGGAGTCAAGGAAGGTGGCTTCCTCAGATCCGACACCAACTATCTTGGGTATATAGGATCCTGGGACTCCAAGACCACTGGTCAGATCAGAGAAGGACACTGTACAGGCTGAGCAGGTGCACTGATGTTTAGTGAGGGGTCGGAGTTGGGCAAGACCCCCATCTGTACCTGAGCTGTGAGAAATTTTTGCCTCTGTCAAGCTCCTAGAGGATCTGGATGAAGCTGAGGAAGCAGGCCTAGAATGTTTTCAAGGGATCTCAAACAGCTGAGAGGACAGAGCTGGCGAAACAGTCTTCAATGCCAATTCAGGCATTCATCTCCTAGCTGGCAGATCCAGGGGTCTGGGATCCAAGTAGGACATGGATGGGACTGGGAAACCTGCAATGGTTATGATGCTTGTCAGATGCAAAGATACCTGTGGATCAGAGGGGGTGGTACTGACTTTGGCTCTGAAGCAGTAGGATCCGAAGATTTTTTTGAGGTGGCTCCGATGAAGCCCTAGTGGATATCTCCAAAGTCCACTAATTAGATTCATGGTGAGACTTGGAGGGGGTTTGAGCTGCAATGGAAGAAGAAGAAGCAGAAGTTGGAAGTATACCTTTAATTATTAATTTATTTCTCTGGTCAAACAGGGCCCTAGTGTTGAAAGAAGCACAAACGCTACAATCAGAATTGAGTTGTTCTGGCCCCAGGCAATATATGCACTTCTTGTGGGCATCAAAGTTGGAAACAAATAATTGGAGAGGGAAAGGTAAGAAAATAGAAAGAGGGCAACAATACATATGGACTGCAGGCAAGAGACTACTTCCCTATCAGTGACTGAAATAAGAGCATAGGCAAAGAGAAAGGCTCAGGGGAATCCTGAGTAAAAGACCTGCACTGGTAGAGTTTTTAGTTGAATCTAGAACAGAAGCTGCTGTTAAAAAAGGATAATTAGTAGGGCACATATAATATTGCATGATAACTACAGGAGTCAATCAGAGGAGGTTAGAAAAGATTGGGAAGAGAATACCTAAACAAAAGAGACCTCCAAGACAAAAACACATGCAAACTCCGAAGCCTACCACACCACACAGTACATGTAGTCCACATGCCTGTGTCTCACAGCCATCAAGGCATAACCATAAACCCAATATATTAATCATAGGAGACTCCATTGTGAGACACACAGATGTGCCCCTCACCAGGCTGGATAAGGAGAAAGTCATGGTAAGTTGCTTGTCAGGTGCCAGAATCAACCACATCACCGATGCACTCAAGATCCTCAACAAGTACTGCTATGACTCTGTCATAGTATATGGTGTGAATGACTTGAGTTGTACCTCTCTGGACTATATGAAGTGAGATATGATTGAGCTGACTGAATATGTGTTCCCGGCAGGTATATCACTAGCCTTAAACAGCATTCTACCATCACCCAGAATGATGCCTCAATACAAACGAAAAATTATTGACTTTAATAATTGGGGAACCAGTACCTGTCGGCCTGGGAAGACATGATTGACAGACCATGATGCTCTGCCAGATATGGCCTGCATCTGTCACCATTGGGCTTCAGAGTCCTGGCAAAGGCTCTTACCTCCCCCATAGTGCCTTTTTTATGCACTGTCTTGAGGTCAAAACTACCAACATGATAATCTCATCTAAATGCAATTTAAAGGTCATGCTGCTGAATACTGGGAGTCTCAGCATAAAATTCCATTGATTGCAAGCATTCTTAACCCTGGAAGATGCTGACATTTGTGCAGTTACAGAAACCTGGTTCAAAGTTACAAAGAGTACCCATATTTTGCAGTTACAAGTCACTCTGATACAAATTGATTTTGCAATGCATTCAAGCATCTTTGAGTATGAGACTAAATGTTCTGTATGTATTCTGAGACATCAATGAACATAACATCCATGCAGTTCTTAGCAGACATAATACCTCTTTTGATATTAGTATGTGCAAAAGGACAACAGCATAAAAAAAGAAGTTATGTACTCACTATAACAGTCCATGTGTGTTGTCAATCTTTGCCTTAATTCTTACCAGGATGGGTTTGGATATGATCCTTGGATCCATCTCAGCCTTATATACAAGCTCAAAGTCTTCCACTATCTTGTGGCTAATCCCTATCCCAGCATGCAATAGGGCAACTCACCAGATCTTGTTTGCAGTTATAAAAAGAGAACACAAAATAATGGTAGTTTAATAACTTAAAGAACAATAAAGAAGGTCAGAGAACAATGATACCCAATTGTACCTACTCAGTCTTCCAGGAGTAAAAAGGCTAAGGGAAGGAGGGTGGGATGTAAGAATGAAGGCAAAGATGGACAACATACATGGAACATTATGGTGAGTACATAACTTCTTTATGTGCTGTTGTCAGATCTCATTTTCCTTCTGACTAGGATGGGACAGCGTCCCTAGCACCCTCTTTCTTGGGTGGCTCAAGGGAGAAAATTCTTTAGCATCGCAGAACCAAAGGATGCCCTGTTCCTGGAGGCCAAATTGACTTTGTAATGAATGATAAAAGTATGTGGTCTTGCCCATGTTGCCTAGCACAAATGGTATCAACTGGAAGTCTAGCCATAAAGGTTGAAGAGGTTGCAATGGCTCTATTAGAGTGGGCTTTAACTCTATAGGGTAGATATCTGTTTTGAGATTTATAAATGAAGGTTATGCAATCTGAAAGCCATTTTGAAAGTGTCACTTTAGAGACTTGAGTGCCTTTCTTTGAATCTGAAAAGGATATGAATAATTGATCAGATTTTCTGAAGTCCATAGTCCTGTGTAAGTAGAAACATAATTGTCTGTGCACATCCATTTGTTGTAACATGTATCCTGCCTTATTGTCATAATTTGGATAAAAAACTGGCAGCTCTATATATTGTTTCAAATTAGATTCTGAACATACCTTTGCTAAAAAGGAAGGGTTTGTTCATAAGGATACCCTGTCTTTATGGAACAGCAAGTAGGGGGGCTTTATTTGCAAGGCTTGCAGCCACTCTTCTAGCAGAGATAATTGCTATCAAGAGAATAGTTTTCCATGTCAAGAATTTGAGTTCACAAGATAATGCTGGCTCGAACAGAGGGGGGGGGGGGTTAAATGTGATAAGACAAAATGTAGGTCCCATGGTGCGGGAGGGTCTTTGATAGGTGGTCTTATCAAAAAGGTGCCTTTAAGAAAGGCTTTACATAGTCTGTGAGACATAATATTGAGATCTGATTCACCTAAATGGAAATTGGATATCGCTGCTAGCTGAACTCTAATACTAGCTGTGGCTGCGCATTAATATAATAGTTGTTTCCAGGAATTCTAGTATAGAATTTACTGGGGCAGAAAAGGGGTCAATATGATTATGAGAGGCCCATAGTGAGAATCTTTTCCATTTAGTTCTATATATCTTTCTCATTGAAGCCTTATGAGAAGATATTAGGATGTGTTTAACTGATGGAGAGATTAAGAAACTTGGCTATGTTTGGAATCAGAGCAGCCAAGCTGTCAATTTGAGAGTCTGAAGGGAAAAATGGAGTGCTTCTGGTGCATGGGTCAGAAGGTCTGGAACTGGGTCCAGAATCCACGGCTCCTCCTGAAAATGAGGCCAGAGGAAGGAGAACCAGATTTGACGAGGCCAGTATGGGGCGATGAGTATCAAGTCCTTTCCCAAGCAATTGACTTTTTGCAAAACATTGGGTATTAACAGGAAGGGAGGAAAAGAATAGAGGAGACCTGAGGGCCAATCATGAATGAGTGCATCCCTTGGTGACTCCCCCAGAGGGGGAACAAGGGAAAGGTAGCTGCTGCATTTGGCATTCATGGATTTTGCAAAGAGGTCGCAGCAAGGCTGACCCATTTGTGGAAAATCTTTTCCGCTACTTCCTGTTTCAGGAACCACTCATGAGGCATCAGAATTGCTTTGCTGTGTCTGTCTGCTATCATGTTGGATTTCTCCAGAATGTGCGCTGCTATTGGAAAACATTGGGAGGGGGTCACCATTGCCATTCTCTCAGGGTCTCTTGCCAAACGGGGTAAGATCTGGTTCCTCCTTGTTTGTTTATGTACCATACAACTGACATGCTGTCTGTCTGTATTACAATAGTTCCCAGTGGAAGAGAGTCTTGGAATTCTTGAAATGTGAGAAGCACCGTTCTCATGTCTAGGACATTGATGTGCAAATGAGCCTCGTGATCCTGCCAAGTGCCTTGGACTGTCTTTCCCAGGTAGTGCCCTCCCACCATCCTGTCTTACAAGTGTCCATGGTCACTGCGGCTAATGGTTGGGAAGTATAAATGGTCGACCTAGTGTCACATGAGTGGAGTAAAGCCATCAACAAAGGTCTTTTTTGCAAGATTCTTTAAACAATATTTTGTGGGAGATATAGGCAGTTCCTGCATTGACCACTGGGTACACAGTAGCCACTGGAGAATTCTCATGTGCAGAAGTGCTAATGGGAATCAAGGTTATTGCCACTGCCATGGCCCCCAAAATGTTTAGGACCGTCCTTGCTTGTGCTTTTTTCTTTGCAAGAAGCTTTAGAACCTGACGTCATAGAACTTGCACTCTTTCTGGAGGAAGTTTGGCCATCATACCTGTAGTGTCCAATTCTGCCCCTATAAAGATGAGACATTGAGAAGGCAGCAAGGCAGATTTCTCATAATTTATTTTAATTCCTAGGTGAGACCAGAGCTGCAAGGTGGTGTTTCTCACTTTTATTAGTAGATGCTAGGTGGTGGCAGTTAGAAGCCAGTCATCTAGGTATGGAAATACTCGGAATCCTAGGCAACTCATGTGAGCCGTGACTACTGCCATACATTTGGTGAACACTCTAGGTGCTGTAGTGAGGTCAAAGGGCAGAGGGCAGAGCTCAAAACTGGTAGGGACTGGCTCATAGCCAAAGGTGCAAGTGTCTCCTGGATCACCTGCTCATTTTTATGTGGTAGTATGCATCCTGGAGGTCTATCGAGCACATCCAATCATCTTGTCCCAGAAAAGGGAGTATTGACTGCAGTGTTACCATCTAGAACTTGCACTTTCTTACTGATTTGTTTAGGTTGCTGACATCCAGAGGTGGTCTCCAGTCTCCTGTCTTCCTTGGAAGTAAAAAGAATCTTAAATATGTTTCGGATCCTATCTGATCTGCAGGGACTGTTTAGATGACTCTTTTGTCTAGCAACTTTTGAATCACTAATGTTCCCTGTTCCCTTTGACTGGGTGGAATGTCTGGGATCTTTTGTATGTTTAAGACAGGGAAGGAAAAGGGTAAGTAGTAACCTCTGGATATTATGTTTTGTACTCATTTGTCTCGTATTAATTGCCAGGTTTATGGATACAAAGATAAGCGGCCCCTGACTGCCTCCAGAGATGGACAGGTGGGCCTCCTTTCAGGAGAGCTTGAAAGGCTTACCAAAGAAAGAGTTTCTGCCATCCTGATTCTGTGGAACCCCTCTGTCACGTGGTCAGTGTCTTCCACTACTACTTCCCCCTCTGCCCCTGGGGGAAGGTTCACCACGTGTGTCCTGGAAAGCTCTCTAAGATTTTCAAAACCACATTTTCTCACTTCCTCTCTGGCATTTGGGATATTGTCTGGTAGGTAGGGATAAATGGACTCCTATGGCAGACAGAGTCTTTCCTTCTTGCTCACACCTGGTTAGTGTGTCCTTCACTTTAGCCCTGAACAGGGATGAGCCATCAAATGGGGCATTCACAAAGAAATATTTAAAGGGCTCCACGAAATCACACAAACGTATCCAAGAATGTCTCATTAGGGAAATTCTTAAACCCGCTGCTCTGCTCGCTCCATCTACTGCATAAGAAATCAGTCTCATGAAGGAGTTAACAACTGAATTTAAGGTAGAGAGCTGAGAGGAAACTTTATCTGAGACCCCTTCAGCTACTGAACCTTGGAGATTATCTCCTCACTCCATTAGGAGATTTCTCTGCAATCTAGTAAAATGGGTTAGGTAATTCAGCAATCTGAGAGCAAAAGTCGAGAAGAAAAAATGCACTTTCCATATTCGCCCATCGTATGAGACTCCTTGTTTGGTGTATGAACAGAAGAGGATGTCTCTGATAGTTCCTTCTACCATAGCATCTACTGGGACTCCCTTAGTTAAAATGGTTTTGCCTGATGGGGACATAATGAACACATTTGGTCTCCGAGGAATGGGTTTCACTGAATCTGGAGACTCCCTCACCTTTTGAGAGACTAGATCCATAAGCTCATTGAAAGGTGAAGACACTGAAGTGGAGGAAGGTTGAGATCCAAAGGCCTTCAGGTACATGGACTCCTCTGCGGAAGGTTTGGTGGACTTTCAGCCATCTCTCTAAGTATTTCTAGGATGTCTCCAAAAGAGACCTCATCAGGAGGTGACCATGGGGACCTTTCAGCTTGATTGAGGTCTGTATCAGCAGTGATGGACTCCTCTGGGAAGTCTAAATGTTTCCTCTTACATAATCTCTTCCAAGGGACTTCTTCAGAGGGGTACTCTGGAGAGGTTTCAGAAGAGTGGGGGGCACCCTGTGGGGACTCCTGAGGCCTGGAATCTCCACATACCTGTGGATGCAAGGGTATAGAGGAAGACACCAGTGCCTTTGGGGGAAGAATGTCCCAAAATGACAGTGGAATGCCTGTGGAGCCAGCACTCTCCTCATCACCTCAAAAGCCCCTGTCCCTGAGCCGAGGAAGTCCCTAGATCCGGTGAAGTCAGGGGAACCCCCATCAAGGATGATGACTCCATGGCTGAGGTAGGAGCCGAGCTCACCTGAGCTGATGCCCCAAGAGGCAATATTGGATCCAACTGTCTGGTCTGACTCACTTCCCTGGACCTGATTGGAAAGTGTCAGCTCCTAGACTCCTCAATCTCAGATGGAGCCGAGGACGTCGAAGCAATGGTTGGACCTAAAGATTCCGTAATAGGTCTTGGTTCCGATGGTTCTACTGATATCAACTCTGGGAATTTCTGCTTCGAAGTCAGAGGTTGAGGTTAGATTGGAGAAGGAATCGAAGCAGACGGGGAGGATGTGGTCAGATCTGAAGCCCTTGGGGTTGGATCCGCTAACAGTTTGGCCAGTGCTGGTGTCCTCAATAGCTTGTGTACCACTTGATACACATCATCATCGGATAGGCTCCTGGAAGACCGAGTGGAGGGGGCTGGAGATTGTGAAGGCTGGAGAATGGTTGATCTGAGAGTAGGGGAGAATAGCTCCAAGACAGGGGACCAGCTCTAAAACTCAAACTCCACTGGCACTGAGACTGATGGTGCCAAAGCAGTACATTTTTCGGATCTGACAGCCTTCAGATGTGGTGTAAACAATTTTGACATCTTTCTGAAAGAGTCTGATTGAACACTGGAAGTTCTTTTGCCATACTTATCAGATCTTGCAGCAGCAGACTGGTCAGACTTTGAAGAACCCTGAACTTCTTGAATTGCCTCAGAGAAGGGGGTTTTTAATAGACCTCATGGTATCAATTTGTTTTTCCTCTCTAGGAGAGCCCTGTGATTAAAGGAATGACAAATTAAACAAGACTCTTGGAGATGGACAGCTCCTAGGCAATAGACACAAATAGTCTCCTAGAATATGCAAGCCATGCAGAGCATGCAGGATTAGTTTAAGAGCTATTTTTGGCAATATGGCCACCTTGTGATCCGGGAATGAACTCCCGGGATGGGCACATGAGGTCTTAAACTAATCCTGCATGGACAGAGCTTGGGGATGCAAATGACCTCATTTGCAGGTGAAAACTATGCAAATGAGGTGAATTTGTGATCCAGGAAGCTGGAAGCTGTTTGTACAGGACTAGTGTAGTCTGTAGAAATGTACTCCATTAGTAATCGAGTACATTTCTGCAAACTATAAAACGGAGCCATGACAGCTCCAAATAAAGTGTGAATATGCTGTTGAAAGAATGCCAGTGGCCAAATATATGGCCATTGGCATCTCAAAGTGTTTTGGAAAAAAAAATAACATTTATATTTTTTTTGACAATACCGGCTGTTTAAGCGAAAGGCAGAAGCTCGCAAACGGAATCGGGCCAAAAAAAAAAAAAAAAAAAAAACTGAAATAAGCAATTTGGCCAAAATCAGTATTTTGCCATTCTACTCAGTGACAGGCATAAGACAACATGGCCAATGAATAATGGTTGCTAAGAGGAAGGCTCAGTGTGTGACATGTAACTATGCATTACCAGGCAATCCTATGCAAATGAGGAGTATGATACTGAATCACATATTTCCCTGCAGGTCTAGCATGCACCCAACAATGTAGGAGCAATGAACCACAGTTTAAGATTAAGAGCTAGATTACCTCATAAAGGGGTGTGTCATGTAAGTTGTAAGCTTACTTGAGCCCTATGGCCAGGTTTGCCTTTAGCTAAGCACAGCTAAGGCAGGGGGTGTGTCTAGGGCTGTATTATCTTACACCAAGAAAACCACGGTGTACACATGGTAAGACGAGCCAAAATCTTGTAAAAGGTGTTTACGCCACTTAAGCGGGTGTGCGCGCCACGCACCAGCTGTAAAAAAAATTAAAAAATGGAAATAGTAGCTCTGTGCACATCTGAGCAATGTGTTTGCATGGCACACCCCCAGGCTTAAACAGGAAGGTTATGGGAAGGGAAACCAACAGTAGGAAGGTAACCCAGGAGAACTAGCATAGCAGGCAGGTGAAATGTATCAGAATCAACCAATTACACAGGCAACAGACCAGCACAGCCCAGCACACTACTATAAACTATGCAAACACCTTTCCCTATGTTTTTCCCAGAAACTCTACACCACCAGTGTACACAAATGGGGAAATTTTAGCTAAGAAAAGCAACAAAATGATAGGGGCTGCATTCGCTCAAATAAATCAACATGTGGAAGAGGTTGAGGGTGGTGAGGATGAGAATGCTGTCGACTAACCCACAGTGAGGAGATGGAGAAGAGTGTAAAGACCCAGGGTAACCTACCAGGGGCTACATGAGCTGGAGATAGTGGAGCACTATAGGGTGGACAGTGACCTCCTACAGCAAATTGTGGAGCTGTGCCGACCACGCCTCACACACAGAACAAACAGAGGGGAACCCTTCCCATTGAATACCAAGGTATGTGTAGGGCTATGAATACTAGCCACAGGTACCTTCCAAAGGCCAACTGGGGATATCATGGACACCTCACAGGCATCAGCATCCAGGGTATTCCATCAGTTTCTAGATGCCATGTCAGCACATGCCGGTGGGCACGTATATTTTCCCAACACCTGTGATGCTTTGGCCATCAATATGCGTCTCTTCCACCAAATAACAGAATACCCTGAGGAAGTGGGTGCCATAGGTTCATAGGTTCATACTAGGCTATCTGCCCTAGGGCATTTATAAGCCTAGCCAGAATGTGTTTGGCTTTCGCCACCCATTTTAAATTTATTTTGCTATGCCCTTTTTCGAGGTTAGTATACTGTGCCTCGGTCTAACAGTAACACAGAAGTGATACCCAGGGTAAACCTATGATCTCCCATCCACTCATCAAGATTCCTCTTGAAGAGAGTCAATGAGGGACTCTGCCTAACCTGGATTGGGATTTATTCCAGAGTGAAGGGAGCCTCTGGGTTATGAATCTGTCCCTCCAGCATGTCCTATTTATTTCAGTGCTGAGGTTCAAGTCTCTTGAGCGCGTAGCTCGATGGGATTTGGATTTTCTGAGGTGCAGCATGTCCATTAATTCCGGGTTGGACATGGCTTTATACGTCAGGCATAAATCGCCTCTGAACAGGCGGTATGCCATTGAGTAGAGCTGGAGTTTCTTTAACCGGGCAGCATATGGCATCTGTTTGAGCCCTTTGATCCTCTTGGTGAGGTACTTTTGGGGTCTTTCCAGTTGCAGCAGGTGTCTGGTAAGGTACATCCCAAAAGAGGCATTGTACTCAATTATGGGCCTAATGAGGGATGAGTAAAGAGGCACGATGACCTCCCCTGATCTAGATGTGAATCCCTTCATGATTAGGTGGGTTATATAAAATGTTTTTCTAACCACTTTGGCCACATGGTTGTCAAATGAGAGATTGCTATCAACGTGGGTCCCCAGGTCCCTAATTACTTCTTCTGTACTTAATAGGTTACCACCTATGTGGTAATTTGTGGGCACTTTGTTTTTGCCAAAGGGGATGACTATACACTTTTTGGCATTTAGCTTGAGGTCATGGCTCTGGCACCAGTTGTCTGTTTCTATGAGGCCCTTTTGGAGGATGCTTGTGTCGGCTGGAGAGTTGATTATGGCGCCCAGTTTGCAGTCATCTGTGAACTTGGTCAGCCACAGTCCTTCCATGTTGGCCTGTACCTCCGAGAAATATATACCGAACAAGAGAGGTCCCAGGACTGAGCCTTGTGGAACACCACTTGTAACTGGTTTGTTGTCTGACATGGCTCCAGCAATTCTAACCATGTGGGTTCTGTCCTTGAGCCAGTTTGCAATCCATCTAGTGATATAGGGGTTTATATTTAAGCTGGTGAGCTTATCTATAATGCCTGAGTGGGGTATTGTATCGAAGGCTTTTGCGAGGTCCAGGTAGGCTGTGTGGACCACCTTCCCCTCGTCAATGGCCTTGTTGACTGTTTCAAAGAAATCAACCAGGTTTAAGAGGCAGGATCTGCCCTTAACAAAGCCGAACTGGGTAGGATCCAGTGTCTGTAGGTCCCCAATATCTTTATTTATGAGGTCCATGATGATCCTTTCCATTGCTTTGCAGACCAAGCTAGTCAGGCTTATGGGGCGATAGTTTCCAGGATCCGTTGAGGCACTACCTTTATGGAGAGGGACCACTGTTGCTGTACGTCACTCTTTGGGCACATATACTGTAGTAAGGCTGAGATTGAACAGTAGTTTTATGTTTAGGTTTAGCTCTTCTTGGAGTTCATGTAGGACGCAGCCCGGGACACCGTCTGGTCCCATTGATGCTGTGTTTTTTGCTTTGGAGAGGGCGGCTCTTACCTGAGCATCTGAGATGTCAGGGGGGCAGCACTCTGCTGGGATAGATATTTGCCCTTTTGGGGAGGGAGAAGTTTGCGCTGAACCTGTCAGCTAGGATGTTGGCAATGTCTGTGGGTTCAGTGTATTTTTTGACATTTTGGACTAATTCTGAACATATCTGGGAATTACCACCCAGGTTCCTAACATAACTAAAGAAAGCCTTGTGATTATCCTTAGTGTCCTGTGCAATTTTTCTCTCGAAGCTGGCCTTAGACAATTTTATGAGTGCCCGTAGTTTTTTGCTAATACTGATCAGTGATGCCTTCCCTTTTTGGGATTTTGCTCTATCATTTAGTAGCTTCCTCCTTCTATTGTATAGTTTGTTTATGGCTGGGGTCCACCAGACAGGACGTCTGCCTTTGGAGGATTGGGTCTTGGTTTTATTTGGGATCGCATGATCCATGCATTCCTGAAGGTGTTCATAGACTGCGTTTATAAAGGATTCTGCGGTCTGGGCCATATTTTCCATAGGCCCAGGGGCTTTGAAGGATTCCACCTCAGTTTTGAGGAGTGTGAAATTTGCTTTAGAGAAGTTTTTTACTGTGGTTTTCTGGGCAGGGGGTGGGGTCAGGATGTGAATATCCAGTCAGATTAGTTTATGGTCTGATCTTACCAGTGAGGGATACACTTCTGGTCAGGAGCATAGAGTCCCCGTGTTGGTGATGATCAGGTCCAGTATGTTTTCCCCTCTTGTGGGAGTGGTAATAAGTTGCTCCATAGCATTTGAGTTTATAAATTCTAGGAACCTTTGGGCTAAGGTGTTGGAGCTAGAGCAATGCTCCCAGTCTATGTTTGGGTAGTTGAAGTCACCCAATATAATGGTGTTTGGAGAGACCTTCATATTTTCCAGTGTTCTCAGGAAGGCCGAGTGGGGTTCCTGGGTTTGGGAGGGTGGTCTGTAGCAGGCTATAAACTGGGAGGCAGTTTTACCCACTGTTAGTTGCACATGGATAGTCTCTGATGCTTTGTGCTTTGCCACCAACCTGAAGGTGTGGGTATCTTTGATGAATATTGATACTCCCCCTCCTTTTGTGGTTTGGTCCAAGTTTTGGGGCCGAAAAGCATGGTATGAGGTATAACCTGGTAGTGCTGGGGTGCTCTCGGCAGCCCTGAACCAGGTTTCTGTTACTGCACAGATATCGATGTTCTCCATGCTAAGGAGAGTTTCGAGTGCATGCATCTTGAGGTTTAGACTTCTGGCATTGAGTATATTACTCTTAGTTTCTTATCCCTTGTGATTCCTATGGAGGTGGGTTTGTGTTTTGAGCCTTGCCTAAAAAAGGCACTATGGGGGTAGCAAGAGCCTTTGCCAATATCCAAAAGCCCAGGGGTGACAGGTGCAAGCCGTCCCTAGTGAAGCATCGTGGCTTGTCGAGCATATCATCCCAAGCTGACAGGCATTGGATCCCCTTTGAATGACACCAGTACTTAAGCCAATTGTTGAAATTGATCATCTTGTCTTCATATTGTGGCATCATTATTGGTGAGGGTAAGATGCTACTCAAGGTCAAAGTCATACCGGCCTGGGCTACATGCTCAGAGAGCTCCTTTATGTCTCTTTTCATGTAGTCCAGGGAGGTACGTCTCAGATCATTCACACCAGCATGGACAATGACTGAGTCATATTTGTACTTGCCTTGGAGCGACCTGAGTGCTTGTGTTATGTGGCGGATCCTAGCACCTGACAGGCTGCTCACCGTGACCCTCTCCTTGTTCAGCCTGGTGAGCGGGACGTCAGTGTGCCTGATGATAGAGTCACCTATTACAAGTGTATCAGGTGTGTTGTTTAGTCTTAAGGGCTGTGACTGTTTGGCACACTGGCTTTGTGAGATATGTGTTGCACGTGTTTTGTTTTTGGGTAGCAGTTGCTTGGGTGTCTGCTTTGGAGGTCTCTGCTGCTTAGGCAGATCTTTATTTAGAGCCTCCGAGTATGTTTTTGTGTGATTATGTGTTTGGTTTGCTGTCGTGGTAGGTCTATGTGAGACTGGAATTGTAGTGAGTGTGGTTTCCTTCTCCTCCTGACTGGTTATGCCAGTACTGAGTTGAGAGAGCTTAGCCTCCAGTTTGGCTATATGGTTGCATCTCTCACATGTGTTGGAATTTGTTGGGAGGATGAGAGGGTTGTCTGTGTACATGAGGCAGTTGTAACATTGCCTCAAGATTCCCAGATTCACCAGCTGGACTAGAGAGGAGATTGACAACTGACCTTTGGACATGCTAGAATAATATTGGGAATTCCTTAATAATTGAAAACAAGGGCCAGTGGGGAGTGAGGGTGTAGTGCTTTTAATTTTGAGTGCTGAGTTATATAACTGCTTTAGTGATAAGTGCCAGGTAACTTAAGTGCAATGTGTTACAGGTAACTTAAATGCAAAAACGACAAACAGTAACTTTCTTTCAAGTGAAACAAGGAAATAAGTACAGTAAGCAATGCCGATATCACTAGTGATCCATAGAAGCACTGAGAAGCCGCGTATTAGGTGGAATTAGCGTTCCAGGGAAATAACAAGCAAACAAACAACAAGCATATAAACAAAGCTAGATTCAGCAGGCCTGGATCTAGTCTATGCTACAGCAAACAAGGTGTACCAATTTCAGTAAGATACAGTTCAAATATTCAGGCACTATAAACCTTTAACCAGAAATTCCCAGCTCAGAAGGGCAGAGTCCAGCCTCTCCTCCCACAAGAGTGCAGACCACGAACCTTCTTAATGTAAAATAACTGGCCTGAAGCCCAAGTGCTTAAACCAGAACTAATACACTTTAAGAATAACAGACACTGGGCTCTCAATCAGCAGTTCCCAACTTAGAAGGATGAAAGCTACCTGTCCTGCCACCACAGTGCATGCCACAAACCTTCCTAATGTAAAACAACTGGTCTGAAGCCCAAGTGCTTAATCCAAAAGGCTTAGAATGATAGCTACACTTTAATCAAGTTACTACCAAGCAGTAATAAATACAATTGAATACTTTAGAGAATGCCTGGATTAGTGCTCAAGTTACACAAACAAAGCTAGATCCAGCAGGCCCGAATCCAGTCTATGCCACCGTAAACAAGGCGCACCAACTTCAGTAAGAAGCAGTTCAGATATGCATGCACTATAAGCCTTTAACCAGAAATTCCCATATCAGAAGGGCAGAGTCCAGCCTCTCCTCCCACAAGAGTGCAGACCACGAACCCTCTTAATGTAAAATAACTGGCCTGAAAGCCCAAGTGCTTAAACCAGAATTAATACACTTTTAGAATAACTGACACTGAGCCCTCATTCAGCAGTTCCCAACCTAGAATGATGTAAGCTACCTGTTCTGCCACTACAGTGCAGACCACAAACCCTCTCAGTGCAAAACAACTGGTCCGAAGCCCAAGTGTTTAAACCAAAAGGCTTAGAATGAGTTACACCAAGCAGTAATAAATACAATTGAGTACTTTTAAGATGATGCAAAAGTAAAATAAAGTAGGTAGAAACACAAGTACAGTTAAAGCAGATGAAATTTTTTTTTTTTTTTAAACAAGTGCTGAGATCAAAGAAACAGATTTGAGTGCTGAAACTAAAACTAGAAAACTGGCTAGTTATAAGAAAAAAAAAAACTAAGCTAGAAGGCTTATCTCCAACACAGAAGGGCTTGGGGGCTCAGAAGCCTACAAATAGTCTATACCACTTAACAGGAAAGGTAGGAAACAAGTTTAATTTTTTTTTTCTGTTTCCCAGATGCTCTCTTTGTACACAGTAGGAGTGCCTGAAATCAGAATATGATCTCACTGTACTCAGTTGAGTGAGCAAATGAGATGGGCCCAGAAGGAGTATCCAAACACAAATTTACAAGAGGGGCGGGCAGTTTCAAGGCCACTAAGATTAACACCAAAACAAAAACAGAGAGGGTGGGTGGGACTAACTGAAGAGCAGAGTCAAAACTTCCAGTTCAGTTAATATTCCTGCAACACAGTTAAAATCAATTTAAATACTGTATTTTTTTGAAAAACAAAGTGCAGATAAAGGTACTTAAATTCTTTTATACGTCCAGTTGAATACAGCAAGACTGAATGCACATATGCATCAAAGCACCACCTGGTGAGCAGGGTTGGGTCTACATCAACAGTAAGGGCTTCCCCTCCATCAACTGCCAGATCGTGTGCAATGCCCAGGGTATTATAATGAATGTGTTTGCTGGCTGCCCTGGAACCTATCATGACTCCCACATCTGGCATTTGATGCAGCTGTACCAGAGATTTACCAATGGGGACATCCCGTATGGTCATCTAGTGGGGGATGCTTGTTATGCACTGGAGCAGTGGCTGATGACACCCATCAGAAATACACACACATCCGAACAAGAACTTCATAATGAGGCAGACGCACAAACCAGAATCATAATACAGCATGTGTTTGGGATGCTCAAGTCACAGTACCTGTGCCTGGACATGTCCGATGGAGCCTTGTAGTACTCACCAGCTACATGTACCTGAATTATCATTGTATGTACCATGCTACACAATATGATCCTGCGGAAACAGCTGCGGCAGGAACAACATGGGGCAGGGCCACACAGCCCCCCACCATTGCCTAGGTCTGCATAAGCACAGAGTGACTCAGAGGAGGAACAACCTGAGCTGCCCCAGTAGGTAGAAGGAGGCCTTGGCAAAGAGGCAACGCATAGCACATAGACTGACACAGTTAGGACCCAGGGAATAGCACCTCTCTCTGGCTCACACATACAGTAAAAGGGATGCCAAACAAGGCACAACCTGTGCTTAACCATGTATAGGGAGTGTACTATGTGCATCTGACATAGGCAGCCCACCAGCACCATCCTCAATACTGGCACACCCACAAGGTTAGTCACTCTTCCTACCAATTACCAATGTATGGAGTAGTATGTGTAGTTACTTGTATCTATGGTATGGATGTCAGCATGCAAGGGAATCAGGTGGCTGATTGGGATGCCAGCCGATAGTAGACACCTCTAATGGCAGCATGAGATCTGTAACAAATACTGGTGCCACCATAGTAGCCTGTACTACATAAGGTGACAAAACCCACTGCAAGAAATGTGCTGACCCAAATGTGTGTCCACATACCACATACATGTGAGACTCACATACCTAACAACAGTCTCAGCTAGCAGGCCAGGTGTACACAAACACAAACAAAGGCTGTGCTAAGGCCTCTGAATGATGGCTATGGAGAACATCCCCACCAGACCAACACAGATAGACTACAACAGGTCAGGTAGGGGGATGTCACATCTGAAGGGTAAGAAGTCAAAAACTGAAATGTAGGTCAATCCAACATAAGGCCCATAGTACACTGATATGCCTCTAGTCAGTATGATAGGTTAGAATATGGAATGAAATGGAGTAGCTGAAATACCAGGACAGACATAGCAAAAGTGTACACCTGTCAGGTGTACTCACCCCCCAACCGTAAGTACAAATGTAGCAACAGTCAGGTGTGCCCCCCCCCCCCCACAATCCAATGTAGAAATGTGGTAACAATCAGGTGTGACCCCCTCCAAAAAAATCCAATGTAGAACTGTATCAACAGTCAGGTTTGCTCCCCCGCCACAATCCAATGTAGAAATGTAGTAACAGTCAGGTGTGCCCCCCTACAATCCCATGTAGAAATGTAGTAACATGTATGTGTAGGTATAATAACAGTGGAGCACTGATTACCTGAGCTGGCCAAGGTAGCAGGATAGATTGTAGCATGTGTACACTATGCAGGTGTGTGTGAGTTAGGTTGCTGTGTTGTGCACTGTGTGCCAGTGGTCAGTATGTATGCATGGTGATGTTTGTCCTGGTAGCCACTGCCCAGTACTGCCGAGGATAGGGCCAAGGTATCACAACTGCAGTGCCATACACAATGCTGTCCAGCCAAACACATGCCAGCAGTAAACCATAGTAAATGTTTAGAAGTACTATGTGCCACCATCTGAAAGCTGGACATGCCATGAATGTCAGCCCACATATACAAGCAGTACACAAGGGGAAGTACCCCAGACAGATAGTGTATAATATGTAAATGTGAAATGGACACACCTTTGCAATTTTACATACAGGTTTGCAGCACATCAATTGGGCTGTGAGTTGGGAATACTGATGTCATTTGGCCAAATGCTGGCAGACAGCAAAGGTCATAGGAATGATGTATGGAGAAACAGCTGATGTCCCTGCACAATCCTGCAGCAGTGGAATGCCCCATGCATATCTGTCAGTCAGATGCAAGTACTGTCCAGAGCACACATGCACCCAGCTCACACAACTACCACCCACAGGTACCTCACCGGTCTCATCCTTGCTGTAGTGAATGAGTACAATATGACCCCAACCTGTGTATGGCATTAGTAAAAGTATGCAGCATGCAGAGCAGGTGTCCCATGTGGGTGTGTCCCTAGCTGTGAGCAGCACCCTGCCAGCACCCACACCACTGAATCAATACTGACAGATGGTATTGCCATGAACACCTTGTGCACCCACCCTGTAACCCCAGGGGAGTATAGTTTACTGCAATCTGGGACTGTAAGAGTGACAGAATGCAATGGCCTGCTACATCTGGCCTGCATCACTACCAATTAGCCTACAATCACCTCCCAAAGACCTGTCTCTCACCCGTACTCCCAATGTATGTTATGTCATCGACCCCAAAATAACAACATAACACAGTCCACAGAACCCAGGTGCAAGCCCATCTGGACAAATCACAGTAACATGGCCACCATGTCTCACTGTATGAACTGTGGACCAACACCAAATTACTGCTGTGATGAGGTGATAACTATAGGGAAAATATCAGAGTATGTCCGCATGATGTATGGAAGAAGATAGAATAATGGAGGGGTGGGGGTGGGGTTGGAACATGGGCAGCATGGAGCGTGTGACATCCAATACTAAGCCGTGTGCACATACTATCCCTGGCTGCAAACACGAGAATGGCTAGCTAAAATCCTGCTCACACACCGCAGTGTGTAGGGATAATATCCAGAAGTATGACCCCTGCCTCTGGGTAACCTGTGTGAATCTGTACAGCTGTGAGTTATCACCACAGCAAAATATGGCCATACTGTCATGTCAATGGATGTACAACCATGGGATGCTTCCCCTCCAGAATGGCATGAGTGTGCAAGTATATGTAGGCTGCTGACCACAATACCGGACACAGCTGCATTCACCCTGTGTTCCCCAGGGCAAGCAAATTTGTCAACCTGACAGTACTTGATGACATAAAAAAATCACAGTGTATAACAGTACATATGTCTGAATATCTCTGCTGACTTCAGGACCATGTAGCAGAAGCAGCACAGACACACCTCCCTACAGTACCCCACCATACGTTGCCCTTTCTGAACCCATACTGTCAACTGATCTACAGATGTACTGCAGAAACATTTTGCTAGCTGTAGGTGTAGAACACAAAATATTGCACTGGAGTGCAAACAACCTGGAAAAGAATCACACATTTAATACAAAAGGTTATACTGGGCATGCTCCCACACTTTGGGAAATGAAGGCCATGTCAGACAACAAAATACTGAAAGGTCATACTGGTCATGCTCACACACTGAAATAAATGAAACTCATGTCTGCCAACAACAGTGGACCATACATATCTGTTAGTCACATATGTTAGTGCATACACTCATCAGTATGCACCAGTCATGCTTTGCCCAAGCATTGTATAGGAATACACACATATATTCAAGGTCAACACACTATAATAGGCCAAAGTAACACATACACAGATGCATGGAAGAGAGTGACAGTCACAAAGAGCCTACCATCATGAGGCCTGTCCCACCCAACATACATCCAAATGGCTAAAACCACATGATATGCAAATGTCAATCACCATAGACATTTGCCTCTGGAATCATTAAGCATGATAGTGTCTATGGTGCTAGTGTTAATTGTGCAACATGACTGTAGAAGTCAGTAGTCATCTAGCAGTTGTATACATGTACCTGTGGAATATAAACATGTGTGTGTGCCTGCGTGTGGTGTGTCTGCCTCTAGAGGAATGGGTTATGGCCCATGCACACACAATCCCCTCCCCATTGCCCAAAATACACCTTTGGGGAAGGAATAGCCCAGTAAACTCTTTGGTGTGTGCTATAACCGTGTGATAAACTAGCCAGGTAGGAGTTCTATTCCCAGACATGGCAAATGTGGGTGTTTGAGTGTGTGTTCCTTTGTCAGTGTAGGGAGCAATGCTTTGAGGCCATTCACAGGCACTACAACCTCCATTGCCCTACTTTGGCAAGTCTGCTGATGTCATCAACTATGAAATACACCTTTGGGAAAAGGATAGCCTAATAATTTCTGTGGCGCATGTTATAACTGCGTAATGCTGTAATGTAAAAAGCTAGTTAGGTAGGATTTCTACACCCACAAATAGCAAATGTGGGTGTGTTCATATGGCAGTGTAGGGAGCAATGCTTTTGAGGCCATCCGCAGGCATTACAACCTCCATTGCCCTACTTTGGCAAGTCTGCTGATGTCATCAACTGTGAAATACCCCTTTGGGACAGGAATACCCTCTGTGGCATGAGTTATAACTGCATAATGCTGTAGTGTGGTAAACTAATTAGGTAGGAGTTCTATTCTCAGATATGGCAAACGTGGATGCTTGTGTGTGTGTGTTCCTTTATCAGTGTAGAGAGCAATGCTTTTGAGGCCATTCACAGGCACTACAACCTCCATTGCCCTACTTTGACAAGTCTGCTGATGTCATTAACTGTGAAATATACCTTTGGGAAAAAATAGCCCCATAATCTCTGTGGCGCATGCTTTAACTGTGTAATGCTGTAGTGTGCTAAACTAGTCAGGTAGGGGTTCTGTTCCTAGAGATGGCAAATGTAGATGTTTTTGTGTTCCTTTGTCAGTGTAGGGAGAAATGCTTTTGAGGCCATTTGCAGGCACTAAAACCTCCATTGGCCTACTATGGCAAGTCTGCTGATGTCATCAACTGTGAAATACACTTTTGGGAAAAGAGTAATCCAGTAATTTCTGTGGCGTGCACTGTAACTACATAATGCTGTAGTGTGCTAAACTAGTCAGGTAGAAGTTTTATTCCCTGACATGGCAAATGCGGATGTTTGTGGGTGTGTGTTACTTTGTCAGTGTAGGAAGCAATGCTTTTGAGGCCATTCACAGGCACTACAACCTTCATTGCCCTACTTTGGCAAGTCTGCTGATGTAATCAACTGTGGAATACACCTTTGGGGAAAGAATAGCCCAGTAATCTCTGTGGTGTGTGCTATAACTGAGTAATGCTGTAGTGTGATAAACTAGTCAGGAGTTCTATTCCCAGACATGGAAAGTGTGTGCGCGTGTTTGTCATTCGTATCCTGTGTGGAGGTGTCTGAGTGTGTAACAACTGCACTCATTGAGGAGTGGGTTTTGCAATTTTCCTATATGTTGCCCTTATGATATGTCACTATGTCCACCTTACAAGGATAACAAATGTCAATCAGCAGAGAGGCTGGGGTGCCAATTCATACCCCTACATGTGATATCAAGGCCTGGTGAACAAAGTAAGCAACCCTAGTATTACCCAGAGAAGACTCTGAACCCATGTCTCATACACAAACACACTTGCCTAGGCAACAACTGCTATGTTCACAGATAGTAACCATGGTGTCATTGCAGTGGACTGCAGGGGACATGGCACCCTGTCCATCAATACAATAGGCACATAATTGCAGACAGTGCACCTTCACTCTGTTCCCCACTGGACGCCTGCAACAACTGTGGTTCCATCAAATGTGATCCACAAAGGACATACCATGCTTATGCACATGCCCTGTATGGACAGATGCCACTGACACCAGGGAATACCTGTATCATGCTATCAACGTAGGTGCAGAGTCAACCTGCTGTCCATTACCAGGTCCCACCACATAAGACCAGGACTGGCACATCTGATGATAATAATCTGTGTACACAACATGGGCCAGACAACCCAGGTGCACTTCCACATGTCACTGTACATGAATGTGGGATGTGAGCACATTCCAGACACCATGCATTGGGACATGTGCACATCTCAGACACCATGCATGTCATGGACTATAGAACACATACATGGCAAGCATTGGACAGCACTGGCCACACACAATAGTAACCCAGGTGACTGGATGGTGAATACAATACCCACCTGTGTGGGTTATTCCAGACACTACACCCCTGAGCCACACTGCAGACCAGTCTCATGTGGCCTGATGCCCAGGTATACCTTTCACCTAGCCTTGTACAGCCCTCTGGCACAGCCAACCACTACACACCCATGAAGCAATGCACACATGCATGCCAGTACTGACACCCTGTGTCTGTGTGTGTGGTGTATGGTGCTTACGACCACATTTACAACCAGTACAACTCCCATTGGCATACTGAAGCATGCTGTCTGATGTCAGACACCTTCACATACCCTTTGCCCATAGAACCTCAGGATAAACCCTGTGGGCCATTTGATATAAGTGCATTACTGTATTGTTCATAGGTTTATAGGTTCATAGGTTTATACTAGGCTATCTGCCCCAAGGCATTTATAAGCCTAGCCCGAATTTTTGTGGCTTACGCCACCCCTTATATGAAAAAATACTGTACCCATTAGTTTGTTGTGCCTCTGTCCAGCAGTGACACAGAGATGATTCCCGGGGTAAACCTATGATCTCCCATCCACAGGTCAAGATTTCTCTTGAACAAAGCCAGCGAGGTGCTCTGCCTCACATGGACTGGGACTCTATTCCACAGCATAGGGAGTCTCTGAGTGATAAATCTATCCCTCCAGCACATCCTATTTATATCCGTGCTAAGGTTTAAGTCGCTTGCTCTAGTGGTTTTGGTGGATTTGGATTTTTTGAGGTGGAGCATGTCCATTAATTCCGGGTTGGACATGGCCTTGTATGTCAGGCACATGTCACCTCTGAGCAGACGGTATGCGACTGAATAGAGCTGGAGTTTCTTCAATCTGTCAGCATATGACAGATTTTGGAGTCCCTTTATCCTTTTGGTGAGAAACTTTTGGGGTCTCTCCAATTACTGCAGATGTCGGGTGAGATACATCCCGAATGGGGCATTGTACTCGATCATTGGTCTGATAAGTGAAGAGTACAGGGGAACAATGACCTCACTAGATCTGGATGTGAATCCCTTCATGATCAGGTGGGCAATGTAGAAGGTCTTTCTAACCACTTTAGCAATGTGAGTGTCAAAAGAAAGGCCACTGTCAACCTGGGTCCCCAGGTCCCTGATAACCTCTTCTGTGCTTAGTGGATTGCCACCTATATGGTAGCTTGGGGTTACCTTGTTTTTCCTGAAGGGTATGACTATACATTTTTGGCATTTAACTTCAGGCCATGGCTCTGGCACCAGCTATCTGTTTCCGTGAGTCCCTTCTGAAGGATATCCGTGTCTGATGCACTTTCCACTATGGCGCCCAGTTTGCAGTCGTCTGCAAACTTTGTCAGCCAAAGACCTCCCATGTTGGCCTGTACTTCTGAGAAGTAGATGCCAAACAATAGGGGGCCAAGGACCGAGCCCTGTGGGACACCACTTGTGACTGGCTTGGAGTCTGACATAGCGCCAGCAACTCTAACCCTGTGGGTTCTGTCCTTAAGCCAGTTTGCAACCCATCTTGTGACATATGGGTTTACATTTAAGCTGGTAAGTTTTTTTACAATATCCGAGTGGGGTATTGAGTCAAAAGCCTTTGCAAGGTCAAGGTAGGCTGTATGGACTGCCTTTCCCTCATCAATGGCCTTGGTGACTGTTTCGAAGAAGTCGACCAAGTTCAAAAGGCATGATCTTCCCTTGACAAAGCCAAACTGGGTCGGGTCCAATGTCTGCAAGTCCCCTATATCTTTGTTTATGAGCTCCATTATGATCCTCTCCATAGCTTTGCAGACTAGACTTGTTAAGCTTATGGGGTAATTACCAGGGTCCGTAGAGGCACCACCTTTGTGGAGTGGGACCACAGTTGCCGTACGCCACTCCTTGGGCACGTATCCTGTGGTAAGGCTGAGATTAAACAGCTGCCTTATGTGCGGGTTTAATTCCTCATTTAGCTCATGTAGCACACAGCCGGGGACACCATCCAGTCCCATTGATGCTGTGTTTTTAGCTTTAGAGAGAGCAGCTTTCACCTGCGCATTTGAGATGTCTGGGAGGCTACACTCTGCTGGGAAAGTTATTTCTCCTTTAGGGGGGGAGATGGGGGTGAAGTTTGCACTGAACCTGTCTGCCAGTATGTTGGCAATGTCTGTGGGTTCAGTGATTTTTGTATCATTTTGGACTAATTCTGAGCATATCTGGGAGTTTCCACCCAGGTTCCTAACATAGCTGAAAAAGGCCTTATGATTGTCCTTTGAATCCATGGCAATCTTTCTCTCAAAATTGGCCTTAGTTGATTTTATGAGTGCTCGTATTTTTTACTAATAATGATCAGGGGTGACTTCCCTTTTATGGATTTTGTTCTATCATGTAATAGCTTTCTCCTCTTATTGTAAAGTTTGTTAATGGCTGGGGTCCACCAGACTGGACGTTTGCCCTTTGTGGAAAGAGTCTTGGTTTTATTTGGGATTGCCTGATCCATGCAGTCCTGGAGGTGTTCATAGAAGGCATTTGTAAGGGCTTCCGCAGCTTGGGTTGTGGTTTCCACTGTCTCAGGGGCCTTGAAGGATACCACACCAGTCTTGAGTAGTGTGAAGTTTGCTTTAGAGAAGTTCTGTGGCAAACTAACTAGTTAGGAAGTCTATTCCTGACCCTGCCAAGTGTGGCAATGTGTGTGATTACCTTAGGGAGTATGGCTGTGTTGACACTGAGACCTGTTCATGTGGACAGGCACATATGCTACACCTACCTTATCACTACTATATCACTGTTGCCGATGTCACCCACCAGCACATATACCTTTGGACAGCTCACCAACATGTAAGCTATGTGACACCTGCAATAACTGCATGCACATGTGATAGCTATGCATAGTCAGTCAGGGGTATTGGCAGGTGTGTGACACAAACATGCTCACGTTTTACTCTCCCACCCCTTCCCTGACATACTTTGTCTCTGTCTGTCCCTCTCACACCCTCTCTGGTGGATGTGGAAATGTACACCTGCTTTGCTTAGGCAGCAGCTTGCGTTTTGTAAGTGATAGCCATGATCAGCTGATGGCCTCTGCACCAATTGCAGTCCTCCTCTAGCTGATTTCATGTGGAACAGCTGTGGTAACATTCCCATAGCCAAATGCATGGAAACACACTACAATATCTAGGAGCATCATGTTGGTGTTGGGCCGTAACATTCACTGTGAGTGGAACCTACATCTGGTGTTTGGCAAACATCATCACAGATGGTTTTGGGATTTACCTCAAACACCATACACTGTGGAAAATGCCAAAAGACAGAAGGGGGTGTGTCAGACATGACTACAGAATGTAAGTGTTGCTATTCTTCATTTAGAGTAATGTCGGTTTAACAGGGTGTCTGTAGTTATGGCTAGTCTGCATGTTTTATTAACTCTCATGACAGTGCTATGTTTGTGATGAAACCCCCATCTGTAGGGTCATCTGCAAACTGGGCAGTGTGTGGAACCTTCTGTTTCTTGTGTTACTCACAAAACACCTATCTGAGAACTGCAGAAGCATGGTGTGAGGGCTGTAGTCAGTACATGGTGACAGCTATGAGAGTTAGTGACTTCATATCCCTTATCGATCATACGTCACAACAAACCCTGGTACAACAGTAAATGTCTGAGGTTATCACAGCAAGATGGCAATATCGGGCCAGTGTTCATAGTTCCAGCCACAGGTCTGTCACCCTTTGTAAATATGTCATGCAGTATATATGCAAGTGTTCTGCTTGCTCTGCAACTGTTCCAAATCTGGTTTCCTGGGTTAATTGGAATAACTATACATGCTGTCATAAGTAA
>NC_056732.1:1803038580-1803058580 GCF_019279795.1 Protopterus annectens
GCTAGCAGTAGTACCATACTATGATGTCCTTAGGATGTCTGTCCATAGCCAATGGCGCACATGTCTACAGCAAATGTGACCTCCCACACTCAACATTTCTGTTAAGACAACCGCTATTCCAGTAGCAGCAGTCTACATATATACCTGCAATACATCCATGACATCACCTTTCACTAACAGGTTGGGACTAATGGTGCTGATGTAGAACTCCACTCCATGTTCTGGACATATGGTAAACATATAAGTGTACATATTTATCCACATATCTATATAGATATATACACATATACATATCTACATACATATACAGACATATACATATCCACATACATATATGGATATATATATATATATAGATACATATACACACTCACATATATACATATACACAACAATGACTTCAACAATTGGCTAAGCTTCTGATGTCATTCAAAGGGGATCCAGTATCTGTCTGCCTGAGATGACATGATTGACAAACCACAATGCTTTGCCAGAGATGGTCTGCACCTTTTGTCACTGGGATTCAGGTTACTGGCTAAAGCTCTTGCCAGCCCCATAGTGCCATTTCTAGGCAAGGTCCAAAGGACTAAACCACCACTGTAACAGATACAAGCCTGCAAATCTGAAGGTAATGCTACTCAATGCTAGAAGTCTAAACCTAAACATGCACTTTCTCGAGGCACACCTAAAAATAGAGAAGATCGCTATCTGTGCAGTAACTGAGACCTGGTACAAAGCTCCAGAGAGCACCAAACAAAATTTAAGATTTTAAGATCTTGTGATTTTAAGGTTTATAATTTTTCCGGAACTGTTATTGATGAAGAAATGGTTGATGTACTTAGCAAATGCCTTACTTTTGTTCCAGTAAAAAGTCCTAGTTTAGCTGATATTTTAATTGATTTAAAATTGTTTTTGAGAAAATTAAATCTTAAAATTTTGTTTGGTTCAAATAATGTACTGGAAGATGGCTTAATCCGAGTAGGTAGTACATTCAACCCCCCATTACACCCCACATTATTACTATATGAAAAGATGCGTGAGATTGATATTAGACATACGTTTAGTAAATGTGGGACATTTAAGGACAATTTAACGGATGAAGAAAGGAACAATTTAACATTTCTAATGCAGCAGTCCTTAAGGATCACGAAACTGGATAAGGGAGGGGGGTTAGTGATCATGGATGTGTTTGACTAAGACCAAAGAATGTACGAAATTCTAGCTCAAGCCACATATCAGGAAGTAAGCAGAAATTAGGTCAATATAGCCTACAAGAAAATGCATGTCCTGCTTAATGACATGTTTCTTGAGAATAGGATATGTTTGGATGAGTACAATTATCTGAACAATATTTCTCCAGTAACCCCTACTATTTTTGGAGCACTGAAAGTGCACAAAAGTGAAGAAAATCCACCTATGCATCCCATAGTGGGGGGACGCAATTCTATCTCCAGCCAAGTATCTTGACAACAAGTTGAAGAAATATGTAACAAGTTGTACCCAGATTTGCAAGGACTCATGGCACTTTTCAGATTTAATGAGCAAAAAGGAATATGTAAATGATAGTTTGTTTCTCACAATAGATATAAAGGATCTTTTTACATGTGTACCTCATCAAGAAGGGTTAGAAGCTCAGTGTATTTTTGCAAAAGCAAGGTGAAGTGCAAACAAAGATTAATTTATATATTGATTTGTTTGAGATGATATTAAAGAATAACTTCATCCAATATAAAAATAAATATTTCTTGCAACAAGTCGGAGTAGCCATGGGTTCATCGTGTGGCACTATTTTTGCCAACATTGTAGTGGCAGTCTGGAAAGAACAATATATTTTCAATAATCTTTTCTTCTCAGCACATTCAGTTATATCTTCGATATTTGGATTATATTTTTATCCTATGGCAAGGAGACCATTGTGTTTTAAGTAGGTTTATGGAGTACATTAATAATACAACAACATATTTACAATTCACACATGAAGTCGGGGAAAATGGAATAAATTATTTGGATGTCAATTTAATTAAGGACAAACAAAATAAAAGGTATATAGGCAAAATTTATAGAAAACCAACTTATTCACATTAATTTCTACATTTTACTAGTGCCCATACAATTGGCAACAGGAAGGCTGTATTTAAGGGACAATTTGTCAGGGCAGCCAAGATGATAACTGTAGATTTGGATTTTGAAACTGAATGCAACAACTTGATATGTTTTCTAAAAGAGGCTATCCCACTGGCATGTTGTATGAATTGTATAAAGAAGTTAAAATTAAGAGGGCTAATGGCCATTTTTTACTAATATTAGGATATAGTGGGGAACAACGACCTACTAATAGAATAAAAAAAACTGTAGACACCATGGTATTATTTATAACACCATTTAACATCCATTTTCAGGAGGTTAAAATGATTATGTTAAAAAATTGGATGGTAATACAGGAAGACGTATAAATTAGGGGGAACTGGAGCAAGGATTTAAAATGGTAGCAAAAAAGACACCAGTTTAAATGTTTTGCTGGAAAGGAATAAGCTAAGTCATATAATTAGGACACAGCAAGGCAGTATGAGCAAGTGTGGTAGGTGCAATTATTGTAGGTACATTCATCAGGGCCATTCTATAAAAATAAAAGGAAAAATGTATACTATGAATGGAAAACACAATTGTAATTCTAATGGGTTGGTATACATAGCCTTATGTAAACAATGTCCAGTTTTTTATGTAGGCAGAACAACCCGTATGCTAAAAGAAAGAATATATGAGCATACATATGCAATAAGAAAAGGAAATGTTAATAATGCGCTTGCTAGGCATGTGCATGAATATATAGATTATGAGTTTAAGTTCTCAGTGTTACAGCAAATAAAAGTGCCTGAAAGAGGTGGACCTTGGGAACTCATGTTGGACAAAGCAGAATTAAGTTGGTAATTGAATTTATTCTCTTATGCTTGGCCAGGACTGAAAGATATATGCAATGTTAGCACTATATTAAAATTAAAAGCTTTAAATAGATGATGATGCATCATAATATATCATGCTATTGTACGAAATATAATGTGTTTAAAATTTAGGCAAGTTTATTTAGCATTTATTAATTGGGATTTTATAATATTAGTGCAGCTAATATATATGTATATAAATTTGGGGGGTAATGTATATTTATATATTTTTATTCAGTGTTATTTAATCAATTTAATTCTGTGACATAGCTGTTTTTTGGTGCCTTTTTTAGTATTTAAATGATGATTAATGTATTGTGCAATTGTCTGATGAAGTTTACCATTTAGTAAGTGAAAAGCACTTAACAGCAAGTCGTATCAGTCTAGATTCTTTGATCTGCCTTTTTTGTGTTTTGCATTGGTTTGTGTTGTTTTTATGCTGAGAAGAAATCTTGGAACCCTTGGTTTTGTGAACCCCGTCTGCCACATGGGCAGCATCTTCCATTGTTATTTCCCCCTCTGCCACTGGGAGAAAAATCTCCATGTGATTCTTGAAAAGGTCCTTGAGATTTCAGGAACCATATCTTCTTACCACAGCATGGATTTCTAGTAAAAGGTCTTTGTGGGGTAGAAAAATGGATTCCCACAGCAGACAAGGTGTTTCCATCTTTCTCACTGCAGGAAAGTGTCTCTTTAATGGTGGGTCCAAACAGAGAAGATCCATCAAAGGATGCATTGATGAATCACATCCAGGCATGTCTCTTAATGGCTATGCCTGAACCTGTAGCCTGTGAGGAACCTTCAGCTGTATGAGAGATTAATCTCATGGATGCATTGGCACCCTATAATTTCTCTTAGGGGGATGGACAGGGGAACTCTATATGTTGCTCTTTTTTGGTGGCTACCACAACAACTGTGGCATCTATGGAGATTCCCTTACTCCAATATGGTCTGTCTTTAGGTGCTCAAAGAATCTTATCTTGATGCTTGGGAATTGGTTCTATGTTGTCCAGTTCCTTCCATGCCCGGGGGGAGAGACAAGATCTATACGCTCATTTGCCGGGGTGGGGGTAACCCAAGTTGTAAATGGGCCAGACCCAAAGGCTTCTAGGAGATCTAGGGGCCCCTTTCTCGTCATTGAAATCAGTGTCTTTTGTCAAGGAATCCTGAGGAGAATCTAAGTGCCTTCTATTGCACAACCTCTTTTGGAGGACCTCTTCAGTGGGGGTGCTCTGGAGAGGTATTGGAAGAGGTGGGGAGTTCCCTAACTGGAACTGCCTGGAAGCTCTTATGGGTTGGCTATCCCTGTGGTGTAGGATGAAGAGACTCAGAAACAGGATCTGAAGAGGAACTAGGGATTGGATCCAAAGAGGTAAGAGTCAAGACAGCTCTCAGGTGAGAGAAGACCCTCTCCACTACCTTGAAAGAAGAAGGACAAGGAGAAGCTGAGGTCACTCTGACCAGAGCCAAATCTCTTGGATCAAACAAACCAGAACCTTATGACTTTCCTCTCCAAGGGAGGAGTCGGAGCTCAGCTGTCTAGCACTAATGCTGCTAAATGCCAGAAGTCTAAATCTCAAAATGCACGCACTCAAGGCCCTTCTCAGTATGGAGAACATCAATGTCTGTGCTGTGACTGAAACCTGGTTCAAGGCTCCTGAGAGCACCCCGGCACTATCAGGTTTTACCTCATATCATGCGTTCCGGCCCCAAAACCCGGACCACACCACAAAAGGAGGGGGTGTATCCATATTCATCAAGGATACCCACACCTCCAAGTTGGTGGCAACGCACGAAGCATCGGAAACCATCCAGGTGCAATTAACCATAGGCAAAACTGCTCTACAATTTGTAGCATGCTACAGGCCACCCTCTCAAACTCAGGAACCCCACACAGCCTTCCTGAAGACACTGGAGGGTATAAATATATCTCCAAACACCATTATATTGGGTGACTTCAACTACCCGAATATAGACTGGGAACATTACTCAAGCCCAAACTTTCTAGCCCAAAGGTTCCTGGAGTTCAAAAATTCAAATGCCATGGAACAACTAGTCACTGTTCCCACAAGAGGAGAAAATATACTAGATCTCATCATCACAAACATGGGGACAAAATGCTCCACACCGGAAGTATATCCCTCATTGGTGAGATCAGATCATAAACTAATCTCACTGGATATCCACATCCCACCCCCACCCCAAACAAAAAACACCACAGTGAAGAACTTCTCTAAAGCAAACTTCACACTACTCAAGACTGGTGTGGTATCCTTCAAGGCCCCTGAGCCAGTGGAAACCACAACCCAAGCTGTGGAAGCCCTTACAAATGCCTTCTACGAACACCTCCAGGACTGCATGGATCAGGCAATCCCTAATAAAACCAAGACTCTTTCCACCAAAAGCAAACGTCCAGTCTGGTGGACCCCAGCCATAAACAAACTTTACAATAAGAGGAGAAAGCTGTTACATGATAGAGCAAAATCCATAAAAGAAGACACCTTTGATCATTATTTGTAAAAAAATACGAGCACTCATAAAATCATCCAAGGCCAACTTTGAGAGAAAAATTGCCATAGATTCAAAAGACAATCATAAGGCCTTCTTCAGCTATGTTAGAAACCTGGGTGGAAACTCCCAGATATGCTCAGAATTAGTCCAAAATGATACAAAAATCACTGAACCCACAGACATTGCCAACATACTGGCAGACAGGTTCAGTGCAAACTTCACCCCCTCCCCCAATAGGAGAGATAACTATCCCAGCGGAGTGCAGCCTCCCAGACATCTCCAATGTGCAGGTGAAAGCTGCTCTCTCTAAAGCTAAAAACACAGCATCAATGGGACCGGATGGTGTCCCCGGCTGTGTGCTACATGAACTCAATGAGGAACTAAACCCGCACATAAGGCAGCTTTTTAATCTTAGCCTTACCACAGGATACGTGCCCAAGGAGTGGCGTACGACAACTGTGGCCCCACTCCACAAAGGCGGTGCCTCTACGGACCCTGGTAATTACCGGCCCATAAGCTTAACAAGTCTGGTCTGCAAAGCTATGGAGAGGATCATAATGGAACTCATAAACAAAGACATAGGGGACTTGCAGACATTGGACCCGACCCAGTTTGGCTTTGTCAAGGGTAGATCATGCCTTTTGAACTTGGTCGACTTCTTCGAAACAGTCACCAAGGCCATTGATGAGGGAAAGGCAGTCCATACAGCCTACCTTGACCTTGCAAAAGCTTTCGACACAATACCCCACTCGGTTATTATAGAGAAACTTACCAGCTTAAATGTAAACCCATATGTCACAAGATGGGTTGCAAACTGGCTAAAGGACAGAACCCACAGGGTTAGAGTAGCTGGCGCCATGTCAGACTCCAAGCCGGTCACAAGTGGTGTCCCACAGGGCTCAGTCCTTGGCCCCCTGTTGTTCAGCATCTACTTCTCAGAAGTACAGGCAAACATAGGAGGACTATGGCTGACAAAGTTTTCAGATGACTGCAAACTGGGAGCCATAGTGGAAAGTACATCGGACACAGATATCCTTCAGAGGGGTCTCACGGAAACTGATAGCTGGTGCCAGAGCCATGGCCTGAAGTTAAATGCCAAAAAATGTATAGTCATACCCTTCGGGAAAAACAAGGTAACCCCAAGCTACCATATAGGTGGCAATCCACTAAGCACAGAAGAGGTTATTAGGGACCTGGGGACCCAGGTTGACAGTGGCCTTTCTTTTGACACTCACATTGCTAAAGTGGTTAGAAAAACCTTCTATGTTGCCCACCTGATCATGAAGGGATTCACATCCAGATCAAGTGAGGTCATTGTTCCCCTGTACTCTTCACTTATCAGACCAATGATCGAGTACAATGCCCCATTCGGATTGTATCTCACCCGACACCTGCAGCAATTGGAGAGACCCCAAAAGTTCCTCACCAAAAGGATAAAGGGACTCCAAAATCTGTCATATGCTGCCAGACTGAAGAAACTCCAGCTCTATTCAGTCGCATACTGTCTGCTCAGAGGTGACCTGTGCCTGACATACAAGGCCATGTCCAACCTGGAATTAATCGACATACTCCACCTCAAAAAATCCAAATCTACCATATCCACTAGAGCAAGCGACTTAAACCTTAGCACGGATATAAATAGGACATGCTGGAGGGATAGATTTGTCACCCAGAGACTCCCTATGTTGTGGAATAAAATCCCAGTCCATGTGAGGCAGAGCACCTCGCTGGCTCTGTTCAAGAGAAATCTTGATCGGTGGATGGGAGATCGTAGGTTTACCCCGAGAATCATCTCTGTGTCACTGCTGGACAGAGGCACAACAAACTAATGGGCACAGTATTTTTTAACATAAGGGGTGGCGTAAGCCACAAAACTCTGGGCTAGGCTTATAAATGCCTTAGGGCAGATAGCCTAGTATAAGCCTATGAACCTATGAACTAAGGCCCTGAGGTGAAGCGATGGCTCCAAAAGCATCAAAGTTAAGATCATCCCCACGAATCTGACACCGATGCTTTAGCTCTTAGATATGTCCTGCTCCAGGGGAGTCAGAGTCAAATGGATCAGGGAGGCAGTCAGAGTCGAAGATAGGGTTATCTTTGGATCTGACAGTTTGACTCTTGGAGGTCTCAGATGTGAGGACTAGAAACAGAAGTTTAGATGAGAGAAGCAGTAGTAACGGTGTAACAAAAGGAGGTAATGCCAGCACAGCTAACTAGAATTTTGTAAATAATTATATGTCGTCTTAATATCAAAGTAATTTATACAAAATGTTGGTGTTACAAATGTATTAGAACTGTATGTCACAGGTATATCAAAATGCTTTCTACAGATGTTTGTGTTGAAAAGGTATTTGTAAAGTGCTTGTGCTTAAAATGTATCCACAATGTGTCCTACTGGAAGAAAACAGGAACTGTGCTTTTTCCTATTAACCCGATGAACTTGGGCATCCTGAGGCAAAGTAGCAACTGCCTCATGTACACTGACACCCCTCTCCTCTTACCTCCCAACTCTCAGACTGCGAGAGATGAACTTTTATATCCAAATTGGAAGCCACGTGCTCTCCAGGCAAGACTGGAATAGCTGGTCAAGAGGAGAAGGTCAACACTTGCACCACACCACATGGAACACATAGACCTCCAAAACACACACCAACACTGCCTTCACATAAAAACACAAACCACACACCCACCTTTGCAGAGGCTCTCAATAAAAATCTACCCAAACAGCAGAGTCTTCCAAGTCAGAAATGCACTCAACCACCATAACACAACACTAATCATTAGCACATAACTCTCCTAAACAGTGTGCCACTCAGCCAAAGCCCCTAAGGCAAAACAGCATGTCCAACACATTAGTTATAGGTGACTTGATAGTGAGGTACACTGATATCCCACTCACTAGGTTGAATAAAGAGAAAGTAACAGTCATCTGCCTGTCAGGTGCCAGGATCCACCACATAACGCAGGGACTCAGGTCCCACAACAACAGGTACAAATATGACTCTGTCATTGTACATGTGGGTGTGAATGACCTGAGGCTTACCTCCCTGGACTACATGAAAAGAGACATGGAGGAGATCTTGGATTATGTAGCCCAGGCGGGTATGACCCTAGCCCTGAGCAGCATCCTATTATCACCCAGAATGATAACACAGTACAAGACGAAAATGATTGATTTCAACAATTGGCTAAGTTTCTGGTGTCATTCTAAAGGGATCCAGTATCTGTCTACCTGGGATGACATGATTGACAAACCTCAATGCTTTGCCAGAGATGGCCTGCATCTGTCACTCCTGGGCTTCTTGATACTGGCCAAGGCTATTACCAGCTATAGTGCCTTTTTAGATGGTGTTCCAAAGACCAAATTACTACCATAACAGCTACAAACAATTACAATCTGAGGGTCCTGCTGCTCAGCGCTAGAAGTCTTAATCTCAAAATGCACTCGCTCAAAGCACTCCATAAAATGGAGTACATCGACATCTGTGCTGTAACAGAGACCTGGTTCAAGGCAGCAGAAAGCACTCTTGCACTACCAGGCTATAAGTCATTCCATCCCACACCTTTCAGCCCCAGATCTTGGACTGAAGCTCCAAAAGCTGTGGTGTTTCCATATTCATAAAGGATGCGCACACCTCCAGACTGGCAGCCCAACATAATGCATCAGAGATACTTCAGGTGCAGTTAACATTAGGTAAGACAGCGATTTAGGTCGTAGCCTGCTGTAGGTCCCCAATCATGTCCCAAGACTCATACTAGCTACCTACTATCAAAGTATCATAGAACACTACACATTAAATATAATACACAATATTTCAAAAGACTGTTATTTCTCTACAACAAACTCCCTATCCCAAGCATCTACTACAACTTCTCACAGTAAAGGATGGTGATATTCATCCTAACCCAGGTCCAACTGCAACCCCTATCACTCTTCATTACCTTAATCAATCTATCAATTCTCCCCTTGCAAGACCTTCTAACTCACTCCTACTGGCTCATCTCAACATACGTAGCATTAACAACAAATTAACTCAACTCCATGCTCTCCTAGAAGTGTACACCTTTGACATTATTTGCCTAACTGAATCATGGCTAAAACCTGCCATCAAAGATAATGAAATTATCCCACCTGGATATAATATCCTAAGGCTTGACAGAGTAGCTAAGAAAGGTGGTGGTGTGGCTATTCTATTTAAATCAGGCTTTCAACTAACCACTTATAACTGTAACATACCACTGGACTCCAAAACAGAAATTCTCATTACTAAACTTGAACTTAACAATGCTAAATCAATCTATATCATCTGTATGTATCTGCCCCCTGGAAATAACATAGCCACCTTGGAAAATATCCTCTGCTAGCTATCCCAACACCTACCTCAAGAAACCATTATCCTAGGTGATATGAATTTAGACTGGAATACTTATTGTAGTAGCCTCCCTACCACTCACATAAACCTATATGGTTTCTCCCAGACCATTACCTCCCCCACCAGAATAAATAAATCTAACAAGAAAGCTAACACACTAGATTGGATTCTAACTAACAATCATACTCACTACTATGACTCTGGAACCCTTCCTGATGACATTAGTGACCACTCACTCACCTATATCATTAGACATAAAACCAACACCCCTACCCCAACCTCTACCAGACATATTAGATCCAAAAAGAAATGTAACCCTGATCTATTCAAAATTGAACTTAGAGCTTGCAACTGGGCTCTCTTAAAACATCTTCCTTTAGATGAAGCTGTTAATTTCTTTAACTCTACCTTCCTTGCCATTCTTAATCACCACGCTCCAACCAGATCTGTAAGAATTAAGGCCAAGCCTGCCCCATGGCTTTCCAGCGAAACCAAACACAAAATTCACATCAGAAATAAATACTGGGCCAAATGGAGAATGACAAAAAACACCACTGACCAACTAACATTTAGAAAGCTAAGAAATGACACTAAAAGGGCCATACTCTCTGATAAGCAGAACTACTACTTACAATATCAACAACCTAATCACAACAACCCACAGAAATTCTGGGCCAGCATCAAGCAATTACTGCACCCAGGTAAATCTACTACACCAAACCCTGAAAATACAGACTTGAATAATCCAATCCAAACAGCTAATACCTTCAATACCTTTTTTACAGATACTATCCAATTACTAGCCAGGCAACTAACACCTAATACCTTCACAATACCCTCATACTCCTCAACCCCACCACACCCTTTCATTTCAAACCTGTTACAACCTCATTTATTCAAACCCTTTTGAATAAACTGAAATCATGCTCTCCTTCTGCAGACCTACTGCCTTCTGAATATCTACAGATATCATCCAAGGCCATAGCCTATCCTATTTCTATATTGATAAATAGGTCGATTACTGAAGGTTACATCCCCACTATATGGAAAGTCTCCCACATAATCCCCCTACATAAAGGAAGACATTCCACAGAAATATCAAACTATCGCCCCATTGCCCTACTTTCTCCCATAGCTAAAATTATGGAGAAGTGTATCCATAAGCAACTACTCCACCATCTAACTGGAAATAACTTACTTTCCAACTGTCAACATAGTTTCAGACCCTCACAGAGCACTACCACTGCCCTCTTGTCTTTCACTGACTATATTAACAGGCACCGAAACCTGAACAACCTTTCTTCTACTCTATTCATCAACTTGTCCAAAGCATTCGACATGGTAAGCCACCAAATTCTCTTAAACATCCTGAAATCTCTCTCATTAGACCCACTTTCCATAAAATGGTTCCAATCCTACCTTGACAACCGACAACAAGCAGTACTTTGGCAAAACACTTTATCCACCCTTCTACCTGTTACCTTAGGAGTCCCTCAGGGATCCATACTTGGACCTCTTCTTTTCTCTATATTTATTAATGACCTTCATCTAGCTATCCCACAAGCCACCTGCATACAATATGCTGATGACTCAACCCTATTATGTTCAGCTACATCATCCCATGACCTTCATGCTCTCACCCAAAAAGTATTCAACATAGTTGAAAAATGGTTCTCTCAGCATTGCCTCCTCTTAAACCCTAAATTTTCACGCCTACTCATATGTCCTCCCCTCTCCAATTCTCAGTAACATCTACCAATGATACTATTATATCTCCTGACTCTACCACCAAACTACTCGGTGTCACCATTGACAATAATCTCAACTTTGACATCCATATCAATAATACCATAAAGACTGTTAATAAAAAAATCGGTACCCTCTACAGGATAAAACCCTTCCTTTCCCCCACTGCTAAAATTACAGTTGCCCACACACACTTGATCTCTGCACTCCTTTATGCCTCTCCCATTTTTACTAATCTCTCCAAGAATAACCTCAACAAATTGGAAATAGCTTATAATAACATAGCACAATTTGCTACAGGCAACTCATTTAGAACCCATCATTGCATTAACCTAAAGCAGCTAGGATGGTTAGAACTACAACACCTGATTAAATTTCACCAACTCACCCTTGCCCACAACATCCTTTATAAACCTTTTAATACTCCAAGTTTATCTACCCTAATCACCCCCTATACAAATCTGAAGTCCTTACGCTCATCTCACAAACTACTACTCCACACCACTAAACCTAACAACAGAGCTGGGGATTCCCTTTTCTCTAATTCTGTAGGTGAATCCTGGAATCTTCTCCCTTGTGACCTCTCCTCACTCACCTCATTATCTCTCTTTAAAAATAGACTTAAACTTCTCCTCAAAACTCACTGGCTATGCCCCTGTTCAAAACCAGACTAGTCATCTACCTCTACTAAGTTATCTAACATATCCAGTGCTTACTAGCCTCTGCTACTTTTTTCCCCCATCTTATCATACTTTTCTTATCTACGCCTTTTCTTTTTTTTTATATCCTCTTTTTACTTTCTCTTCTTAAGTAACTCCTTTGCTACATTACTTCTCACCTAACTTCCTTTGTTTAACTATGACCTAACCTGATATGTCTCCATACTTGAAATTTCTCTGTTTTATGATTTGTTTCCTCAATAATATATTCTGTTACAAACTCTGTACTGTTAATTACTTAATACCATTGTTGATAAGTTTTATTTCCTTTTTAAAGTTGCTATTTTTATTAGTATAGTGATATTTTTTTTTCTTTGTTGTTTGAACTTGTACTATTGTATTTAGACCATGTCTTGGAGCTTATCTCCCTGGGCCTCTACTGAAAAAGGACATGTATCCAGCTAGACTAGCCCAGTCAACAAATGTAAAATAAATAAAATAAATAAATACTCCATATTCCTAAGCACCCTGGAGAATATTAGGTTCTAACCTTACACTCTCATACTGGGTGACTTCAACTACCCCCCCATTAACTGGGAAAACTACTTGTGTACCAATACACTTGCCCAACATTTCCTGGAATTCATTAAATCCAATGCCCTGAACCAGCTTGTTCTTACTCCCACTAGAGGTAGCAACATCCTTGACCTGGTCATTACTAACATGGACGACCGTAGCTCTACACGAATAGTCAACTCCTACCTCGTTAGATCCGACCACAAACTAATCACTTTGTAAATCCACATCACCCCCCTTCCCACTGCAAAGGTAACCACCATTAAAAACTTTTCCAAAGCTAACTTTAGGTTCCTAAAAACAGAGGTGGCAACTTCACAGCACCCATGCAAATGACCGCCAAGTCATACACCAGTGCACTGTCAGAACACGTACACAAATGCATGGATCTCACCATACTCAATAGAACCAAGATGCTCTCCTCCAAAAAAGGAAGCCAATCTGGTGGTCCCCTGCCATAAACAAACTCTACAACAGAAGGAGGAAACTGATGCAGAATAAGGTAAAGTCCCAAGACTGGAAAAACTCCCTTATCAGCCTCAACAAAAGGTCATGATCCCTCATCAAATCCTGTAAAGCTAGCTATGAAAACAGAATTGCAGCAGATAGCAAAGACAGCCACAAGGCCTTCTATAGTTATGTAAAGAATCTCCATGACAATACCAAGATTTGCTCTGAGCTACTGCACAATGGTACCTCCTATACCGAGCCAACAGATATTGCCAATATACCGGCCAACAGATTCAGTGCCAACTTTACCCCCCCCCCAAAGGAACAATCACAATACTAGTAGACTGCCAGGTACCCAGTATTACTGCTGCACAGGTTAAAACAGCACTGTCCAAGCCCAAGAATACAGCTTCTATGGGACCTGACAATATCCCTGGCTGTGATCTACATGAACTACAGAGTGAACCAGCACCTCACCTGTGTGCCCTGTTCAATCACAGCCTTACCTTAGGCTTTGTCCCTAATGAATGGCACACTGCTACAGTCATCCCTCTCTACAAAGGAGGAGTGACTACAGACCCTGGGAACTATTGCCCCATTAGCCTGATAAGAATGGTATGCAAATCTATGGATCGCATCATCATGGACCTAATAAACAAGGATATAGGGAATCTACAAACTCTGTATCCCACACAGTTTGGTTTTGTGAAGGGTAGATTATGCCTGCTCAACTTGGTCGACTTCACTGAGTCAGTCACCACAGCTGTGGATGAAGGCAAGGTGGTTCATACAGCCTACCTTGATCTGGCCAAGGCCTTTGATACCATTCCCCACTCAGGAATCATATAAAAACTCACTAATCCAGACATCAATCCCTATATCACTAGGTGGTTTGCAAACTGGCTCACAGATATAACCCACAGTGTGAAAGTAGCTGACTTCAAGTCAGACTGCTGACCAGTCATGAGTGGAGTCCCACAGGGTTCGGTCCTGGGTCCTCTCTTGTTTGGTATCTACTTCTCTGAAGTCCAGGCCAACACAAAGGGACTCTGGCTGACAAAGGTCACAGACAATTGCAAGTTGGAAGCTATTATTAACTCTCCAAGTGATGTTGACATCCTACAGAAAGGCCTCAATTACACCAACGACTGGTGTCAGAACCATGGCCTTAAGCTAATGCCAAAAAAATGTATCATCATCCCCTCTGGGAAAAACCCGGTTCCCATGAATTACCACATTGATGGTACTCCACTGAACACAGAATGCATTATGTGATATCTGGGAACACAGGTTGAAAGCAACCTCTCTTTTGACCACCACATTGCCACTGTGGTCAGAAAGGCCTTCTATGTGGCACAGCTCATTACCAAGGGTTTTGCATCCTCGAAGAATGAGGTCATTGTCTCCCTCTACTCTTCCCTCATTAGGCCAATTATCGAGTACAATGCCCTATTTGGCATGTACCTCACTAAACACCTGCAACAACTGGAGAGGCTGCAAAATGACCTCACAAAGAGAATCCTAGGCCTTAAACACTTGTCCTATATGGACAGATACAAAAAACTCTAACTATTCTCTGTCTCATATCACCTACTTAGAGGCAATCTCTGCTTGACTTACAAAGTCATATCTAACCCAGCTCTGTCAGAAATGCTACATCTAAAGAAATCCCAATCTCTCCTCACCCCACGCTCCAGAGACCTCAACCTCATTACCAAAATCAACAGAACATGCTGGAGGGACAGGTTCATAACCCAGAGACTGCCCATCCTATGGAATAGACTTCCCATACATGTCAAATGGAGCACCTCACTGGCCCTCTTCAACAGAAGTCTTGATGAGTGGATGGGAAATAGAAAGTTCATCCTGGGAGTCACTCCAGTGGCTCTACTTGACAGAGGCACTGGGAACTAAGGTCGGGTGGCACGATGCCAGGGTAATCCTATGGGCTAGGCTTGTAAAGGCTCCAAGGCCATTAGCCTAGTACACACCTATGAACCTATGAACCTATGTGCATGCACTATTGTAACTGTTTAAATGTATATGTTAACAAAGGAAACTGGAGAGTTAACCTCAGTCCAGCAAACTTCAGAAAAATATTTGAAATTAAATTACTTTATAGGCTAGGCCATAAAGAGGCTATCTCTCAGGTTTCACTGCAGCTAGAGATACAAAGTCTGTACTAAGAAGCTTTCTGCATTGTCTTTAGGGTGAACTAATTGCTATTCTGAAAGCATGGAGGAATGCAATTGTTTTATGACTTCCAGAATCTGCCAATGATCTGAGCAAAAGCCCTTGTATGAGTACTTTTACGGGTACATGCTAAATACTGCCAGCTTCAGCAATGGGAGTTTTGCTTGGGAACTAGAAGTCAGATGACCAGAAATTATGTCATTCTGCAAACTATCCCAGCAGTAATATTTTTAGATATAATTTTGAAAAGCCTGTTAGTGAGACAGAGCATTTTCCATTCTGTCTTGGACCTGACAACAGCAAGAAGAACGATTCACCACATATGCCTTGCTCTATAGTAAGTTTCTAGGGAAGAGTATAATTCTCTTAGATTTGGCCAGGAATATAGTGAAGCTTAGTTTAGATGTTTTTCTTTATTTATGTGAGCCTGTACTGCAATGTTATTTTAAATATTTCATGTGGTTTTGAACTCTGATGTCACTGTCAATATATATTTAGGATTGTATTGTTCTTTTATTATTATTAAATATATTTAAACCTTTCACTGTGGCTAATCATTGTAGAGATATTTAAGTTTTAAGAGTAGTTGCATATTTATTTGGTGACACTGTGTGGGACAGTCCTAACAGCCTTGCTCTTGGTCAAACTACCATTTGTATTAATATTAATATTACACAGTAAAACTGATCACCCCTTTGCTAAGGCCCTTAAAGTAGCTGTCAAGGAGTGACTAGTGGGACTGGAAGCTACCTTATAGTCTGGGTACAAGATGGCATAGCTAGTAAACCTGCGCCATCCTTTTCCAGGTGTGTGTGTGTGTGTGTGTGTGTGTGTGTGTGTGTGTGTGTGTGTGTGTGTGTAAATCAAACCTTAAAGAGTGTGTGTGTGTCAGCTATTTGGGCAGGGACATGAAACACTGGTTGGACAGAGAGGGTACTGGAGGTCTTGGCTTGGTCACTCAGTTGAGATCTCAACTCTATAGCTGTGCCAGTGGTGAATCTTATTGTGGATCTGCAGGAAGAGGGAGAAGCCAGCCCTGGACTGACTGTGGTCTCTGTGTGCTCTTAAGGGAAAATGCACTTGATGCATCTGGAAATACTGTATGTGTACCTGTTGTTCTCTCAGTGAACGTCACCCACTGTTGCCAGTAGTGAGGGCTGAGGCTCCTTGATTACTGGTTGGCAGTGGTGAGTCACCACAGATGGTATGCGAGGGAGGTTTAAGGCTCATGGATCTGATGGGAGATGGAGACTGTAAGACCCCCATCTGGATCTGTGTTCTGAGGAATCTTCTCATCATTCTAGCCACCTCTGCTTCGGAAAGACTTTGGAAGGACCTGATCGAAGAGGAAGTGGAATGAGGTTGAGAAGACTTTATTGAGGTCTCTTACAGGAAAAGGAGACCTTAGTCATAGAGACATTGGCTCTGAAGAAAAACAAGGGTTTTTGAGCTGAGGAAACTTTGAGGTTGAAGGTATCAAATCCAATGATTTTGAATCTGAGTATTTGGTGATTTTAGCTGGAGGCTCTGATACTGAAGCAGATTTGGGAGATCTGAGAGGAAAGTGCTTTCTGTGCTCCCTGGACTCTGTGCAGTTTGATTTCTGACAGGGGGTTTGAGCCCTTGAAGCAGAAGTAGAAGAAGGTGCAGAAGCAGAAATAAGGCCCTTAAGCACTAATTTGTTACCTCTATCACTGATGGCTCTGGCACTGACACCATCACAAATATTACAAGAAGTATCTAGGTGAGCAGGGCCTAAACAATAAACGCATTCCCTGTGGGCATCAGAGTTGGGTATCTTGTGCACACAGGAAGTGCACTTTTTAAATCCAGTAGGCTTTTCAGCCATTATTATGAAGTATGCCTAACTGCAAAAATTCAGTCAAAAAAGACAAGAGGGATTTTTTCTTTCTTTCTTTTTCTTATATATGGTAAAGAGAAAAAAAAGGGAAAATTATACCAACAATGGTATTAATGCTACCTTATGGAAAAGGTAATGGAAAAAGGAAAGACTTACCAGCTATAGTAAAGAAGAATACCAAAGGATGGTAAAGATGTTATAAAAAGGAATAAAACAAGCTTAGTGGTAAAGAGGGGACTATAAAAGATCATAAATAAGGAAGATTAAGTTAAACTGTAAAGTTTTTACTCACTACTCCCAAATTACAAAACTGTTGAGCTCGAGAGAATGCAATTCAAACCAAATCATTAGAGTGGCAAATGAGATCTGACGTAATGCAGTGGTCAGGTGCATTGTGGGTAAAGGGAGGATTTTAAGAGCCAGATCATAAAATCTAGAGAAAAGCAGCTGAGTAAGATCTGAAGGCTGGATCTGAGACCCATTCATTGAGGAACAAATGAAAATGCCAATATCAGATGAATATGTTTCAGAAAGTCTTTCTGCTCAGTAGGTAGCTATGCAGCAAACGGGTTTAAACTATACATACACTTCAAACCAAACTTCCACAAAAAAAATTAGTAACACTTTAAAAGCCACAGTGTTAAATTACACAAGCTTCTTTCCCCAAGAATCTAACCACTTGTCTAGTTTATTTTGATGGACTGGGTTTGATGAAGACATGATCTTTTTATTGGAAATGGTCACTGGGACACAGAGGCAGGGTCCACAGACAAGGGGCTTGAAGGCAAGCCATGGCCAAGCATAACCTGAATGTTGTAAACACTTCAGCAGAGGAGAACTGTAAGCTTTTTGAAAACATACTCCAAGACTGGGAACAACGCAAGGGCATCATCCTCAAAAGATCGCGTACCCTGCTGATCTCTTAGCCGGATCCCTATCATAAGATCGAAGTTTTAAAACTTTGAATCATTAAAGGTCAAACCCTAATGACCGAAGTTTTAAAACTTCATATCTTATAATGGAGATCACCGTATAGCAGGGAAAGGGAAGATTTCCCTTTTCTACACTGTAGTGCGCTCTTGGAGTTGGTATATTTAAGTAGCAGGGGGTGTCTGGTATCACCAGACACATGTTTCAGGCCATCATGGAGGCGAAGGCACGTATAGAATGATATACTAGGCAGGGTCTGAGGCTGCAGAGGGATACTCATTCTGCTGTTATTGACAACATCTGTGATCTTGCAGGTGCCCACCGTTATTTTGCAGAGGTCCTGGATAGACAGCTGGGTGAGATGGTGGGAATCCTTGACTGTAGAATTTCTGTACTTGAGCATATGGTGGGAGTAGTGCGATGGCCATGTGGACGTAGGCCAACAGCACCAAAAGGTGGAGGTCGACTTGGACATGCAAGAAGTCAGAGCCACTCTCATAGTGGTAGTATCAGCCCCAGCACTGCAGAGGGGGGTGTTGTCCACACCACAACATAGCAGGCCACGTGCAGGTGGCCTTGGCCGGTCCCATGATGCATTATAGCTGTTATTAACACTGAGTTATTGTGGTCTCCATAATGTATTCCGTTTGTGTTAGGTGTCTATGTGTCAGCAGGATGTTGGTCTGCTGTTATTTCCTACAAGGGGTATGGCACTGTGGTGACACCTTGACTGTGCCATATCCTGGGTACAGCTAAACACAAGTCACAGGTCTGTATAAAAGTTATTGCATGTTCCACATGCCTGATAGGTCTGAGGGGTGTATACAGGTGAGTGCATGGTGGCTGATGTCAGCAGCCCTTCTACATTGGACAATGGTAAATGTACTGGGTGGTACACACCACATGTTTGTGTATAAAACACACACACACACACACACACACACACACACACACACACACACACACACACACACACACACACACACACACACAGAGGCTAGGATGTTGATGCAATACACAGAGAATATTGTACACATGGATGTATGCACTTTTGCAAGGAACCCATTTTAGCCTATGTAATTCCACCAAGACAGAATAGGCACAACATCACATTGGGAAAGAATCAGTCTGCAGGTTTAATGTCATTGATGATGGTACTGGCAGGGTATATATCCCCTTCCCCAATGTAGTGCATTCCTCAACTTGGTAAACATAGGTGTGCTGGTGTGGGTGGCACAGACCTACCCTTTGGGTGGTGTAGAACCACAGATAGTCTCATTGATAACTACTTAATCTGTTAACATGAACTGTACAGTATTACAGCCAACTAAGTGGGGGGGGGGGGTGCACTCAACAATGACTGTAATGATGGTGGCTGTGTCCACAAGATCTACACCCAACTATATATACCAACCCCAGTATCGCTGTACAGATATACAGTGGGGAAGAGGGCATTTACACATCTACTACTAGTTTTGATGGAATGAATTTCCACAGGATGATACCTGTGAAATGTTAGCATTTGCCAGTCAGTTCTCAGACAGATGACCTCCTGGGACATGTGTATTCTGCAAACTTGAAGTAGATCCCTTCATATACACACACACACACACTCTTACTTGGCAACACTGGGACTAGAACCCCTACCTAGGTACGTGGGTATGGCCTTAATTGCACACACCACACAGCTTTTAGGATGAGGTGTGTTCCAGGTTACATGTTAAGTGAAGAACATCACCAGGCCTTGTACAGTATGGTAATT
>NC_056732.1:1803063580-1803066080 GCF_019279795.1 Protopterus annectens
CCATGTCCTTTTACTTGCTGGATAACACGCAGTCAGGAGATGTAACACATCACAGTACATTGTGATGTCAGTGGCAGTGTTGTGATCAACAGGCATGTAGTCCACTGCAATCACACAGTGGTTACTATCTGCAGGCAATATGTATGGAACTACCAATATAGTGGTTGTTGCCTAGCCAAGAGTGTTTGTGTATGAGACATGGGTGAAGAGTGTTCTCTGAGTAATACAAGGGTTGCCTATATTGTTCACCGATCTGTAATGTCACATCTAGGGCTATGGATTGTCTACACTAGCCTCTCTGCATTTTGATGTTTGTTGTCCTTGTAAGGTGGACATTGTGACACATAGTAGGTCCTCAATATAATAATTTAGCAAAACCTGCCCCACGATGCATCCTGTCATTACACAATCACAGCAACCTACACCCAGGATACTGATGACAAACATACACACACACACACACACACACACACACACACACACACACACACACACACACACACACACACACACCACACACATGCACACTTGCCAGTACTGAGATTCAAACCCCTACCTAGTTGTATTGCTACTACAGTGTACTGCATTTATTGCATGCACCATGGAGCTTATTGGATGGATGTTGTCCCAAGGTACTTCTAAAGTGAGGAACATCACCATCCCTTGTAAATACCGGCATTGGGTGATGTAGTGGGTGAGAGATCCCAAAAATAATTTTACCCTAATTACACATTTATATTTGCCAGGGGTGAGGTTCAAACCTCTATCTAACAACCTTTACGGACCATTATGTTACACATTTACCACATGCACCACTGACCTGACATGGTATAGGCTTTGCAACAGATACTTGTAAGGTGGATGATATCTACAGGACTGCTAAAGTCAGGCTCTGAGATGTGCACTGGCTGTAAATAGGGACAAATCTTTGAGATACATACACAAACACGTGCCACAGATGATATTCAAACCCATAGCTGTGTAGTTACAGCTACTACATTGCTCCGCATTTATGGCACCCACCATGGAGCTTTTAATGCTAGCCTTTCTCCAAAATTATATTTCAAGATAAATGACATGAGCAAGCTTGCTAAAGTAGGGAAATGGAAGGTGTAGTGACTGTGAAGGGCCTCAAAAGCATTACTCTCTACAAACACACACACACACACACACACACACACACACACACACACACACACACAAACACAGACACACACACACACACACACACACACACAGACACACACACACACACACACACACACACACACACACACACACACACACACACTCACACACACACACACACACACACACACACACACACACACACACACACACACACACAGTTCCACAGTTGCCATGTATGAGATTAGAACTCCTACCTAACTAGTACATCACCCTATAGCATTACGCAGTTATTGCATGTGCCACAGAGCTTACAGGGCTGGATCTTGTCCAAGGAGGTATTTCAAGGTGACTGACATCAGCAGGCTTGCTAATGTAGGGCAATAGGAGGTGTAGTGACTGTGAATAGCCTCAAAAGCATTAATCTCTGCATAAATGTGCACACACAGAGTTTCACAGTTGCCATGTCTGGGATTAGAACTCCTACCTAACTAGTATATCACGCTATAGCATTACGCAATTATTGCACTTGCCACAGACCTTACAGGGCTGAATCTTGTCCAAGAACGTATTTCAAGCAGACTGACATCAGCATGCTTGCTAAAGTAGGGCAGTGGGGAGGTGTAGTGACTGTGAATTGCCTCAAAAGCATTGATCCCAACACACACAAACACACAAACTGACACACACACACACACACACACACACACACACACACACACACACACACACACACACACACAAACACACACACAGGGTTTCGCAGTTGCCATGTCTGGAATTAGAACTCCTACCTAACTAGTACATCACACTATGGCATTATGCAGTTATCGCACATGCTACAAAGCTTATAGGGCTAGCTCTTATCCAAAGGTGTATTTCGAGGTGAATGACATCAGCAGCCTTTCTAAAGTAGGGCAATGGGAGGTGTAGTGTCTATGAATGGCCTCTAAATCATTGATCCATACACACACACACACACACACACACACACACACACACACACACACACACACACACACACACACAGAGTTTCACAGTTGCCATGTCTGGGATTAGAAGTCTTACCTAACTAGTACATCACACTATAGCATTACATATTTAGAATACATGCCACAGAGTTTATAGGGATGATCCTTGTCCAAATGGGTATTTCAAGGTGACTGACATCAGCAACCTAGCTAAACTAGGGCAAAGGGGAATGCAGTATGTGTGAATGGGCCATAAACCATTCCTCTGGAAACACGCACACAACACACAGTCACACACAACTTTACATTTGAAAGGACTGTGTATACAACTTCTAGATGAATAATGACTTGCACTGTCATGTTACACAGTTATCAGAAGCACCACAGACACTATAGTGCTG